>NC_142993.1:0-303030 GCF_061535395.1 Colias eurytheme | reverse complement strand
CTTTATATGAGTTATATTCCATAATTTAAAAAACTATACGATAAATGCCAGCATTAGAATCATCAATATTGTTTTACAGTCACATAAAAACCCCAAATCAAATTCAGAAAATTGCGATATACCCAGCACATAAACAGGTCCCAAATAAAATAAAAAAACTATATTAAAAAAGGTTAAATGCAAATGTTTCAAAATGTCACCATAAAGCGGCAGATTGTATCAACAGACGTGATAAGTTGCGACTGAATGCAACAGTTGGCCAACTGTTGCCGCTTACCCTAATGTTGGTTTAAGCTATTAGCTTGAAAGTTTCCTCAAGACTTCCTTGAGTGATAGAGACGCGAATTTGTGTTTCTTTTATGTATGCAGAGTACTAGAATACAGGAAAACTATATGAAAGTTTTGGTTTATTTTCAGACAGCATTATGTAAATTTATAGTATTTTACATATTGTCTGTTTAATGCGTCATAATACTTAAACAATAAAAGATTTTTATTGTGTGCGATATTTATTTATATTCTTTACTAATATAATTTAATTTAAACTCGTTATTGCATTGTTTTTTTTTTGTATTATGTCTTATTTTTTTAAATAAAGCTATTAATTTAATATGAACGTGTTTTGTTTTATACCTATTTTAGTATAAGATATTATACCATCACCTATATGTATAAAAAATATAAATATAATATAAATATTTCTACAAGTATTGAAATCTTCAAAAATGTAATCGATCACAAACTAACGTTAATTTGTGATTGATTCTACTTTATTAATCCAGTATTTTCTTAATTCTAAACAGTTAAATATAACAAAAGAATACATAAAATATACGATAAATTATCGTCCCGACGATAAATCGTCACGTCTGAAAGGCGACCCTATTCAGCCGATGCTTCCACACCATTTCACACGAAAGCCTTCACTCGTTAGCGAACTTCCCTGTTTTCCCTTCGCTTTGTATCACAGCCAAAGAACATTGTATCTGTTACAAATTAATGAAAATAAAACATACTGTCTAATTACGTTTAAATATGTCAAGTTACAACAATTAGTTTCATAAGTTACCAATAGATGGCGACACTTTAGATTTGCATCGCACTAGCGAAATGTTTTAATGAATACGTATAAGAAATTTCATGTCGATTATCTGCCTTGTGTATCTTGTGGATCTTGTGTAACTTGTGTAATATTGTGTTAAAGTAAAAATAAAGTAATTTAAAGTGTTGAGTGTTTAAGTGAATCCCGCCAAAACGTCATTTTATAAATGGTGCCGAAACCTAAGATGGACTTTGGACTTTGAAAGACTTAGAAAAATTTCCGATAAGTAGAACTTGTAAAAATTTCATATTTTATTATATGGACTTGGAAAAATATTTGAGATTTTATTCTAAGGACTTGGAAAAATCTGATACTTTATTATATGGACTTAGAAAATATTTGAGATTTTATTCTAAGGACTTGGAAAAATTTGAGAATTTATTATATGGACTTTAAAATTTCTGGATTATTCTATAGACTTGGAAGATTATTGAGACTTTGATAATTTTAGAAGTAAAATTTATAAAACTAAATTATTAATATTTAAACTAAAATGGCTTCAAAATTAATTAAAAGTCAAGCGGATTTGTTACTTAGATTAGAAAAGGCACAACAAAATTTTAGGAAGAGTCCGAAAAGTAGAATCACTAAACAGTATTTGGAAACTAGAATAAAAAATTTGGAAGATTTTTATTTGGAATTTAAACGGAATCATACAGAGCTAATTCAAATAGTAACATCGGAACAACGAGAATCCTTGACATATTTTATGGAAGACGATTATGACAAGTTTGAAGAAATTTACATAGACCATATGACTGAACTAAAAGAAAAATTTGAAGAAGTGCCCAATAATCCGATATCAACATCAATAATTAATACGATGACAAGTGACGATGTAAAACTACCAAGAATACATTTGCCAACATTTTCGGGCAAATATGAGGAGTGGCAAACATTCTATGATATGTTTTTGTCGCTAATTCATAATAACGAAAAATTATCACCGGTGCAAAAGATGCATTATTTAAAGAGTGGTGTCTCGGGAGAACCTGAGAATTTATTAAGAAATTTTGCTACTGTTGATAAAAACTACCAAGAGGCTTGGAATCAATTAACAAAAAGATACAATAATAAAAGATATAATTTAAATGCTGTTCTAAAAAAGTTATTTGGACAAAAACAAATTAATAGTGAATCTGCACAAGCGATTAAGCAACTTTTGGACACAACTACATCAGTATTACAAGCGCTAAATAATATGGGAATACCAACAGCAACTTGGGATGCAATTGTAATTTATTTGGTGGTTTCAAAGCTCGATGTACAATCACATAAACTATGGGAGAATCAGATAAGCCTGTCGTGTGCCGATGAATTGCCAACTTGGTCACAGTTAGTGGATTTTTTAGAAGCAAGATTTCGGAGTTTAGAGATGGTAGATTCTGGAAAGCAACCTATAAGACATGAGACGTCACAAAAGAGGCAATTGGTTAAAAGTTCTTTTCACGGAGCTATCCTACAGAATAAGAAGACAGAGAATGTATGTTCAGTTTGTGGAGACAATCATTATATAAATGCATGCACACAGTTTAAGAAGCAAACAGTAGAAGAACGAAGAAATCACGTACAGAGTAAGGGCTTATGTTTTAATTGTTTGCAACCTACACATATTGTAAGTAAATGTCGACAGTCAATTTGTTGCAAGAAATGCGGACGTAGACATAATACTATGTTGCATTTAGAGAAGACAGGATTCATTGAAAACACTCAAAGGACACAAGAAGAAAATGATGGGATTGAGAATAAAACTTCGTCTACGCTAGTAGAATCAAAGATTGTGGCAAATTTTGCCAAAAGAGAGCATAAAAGCTATCATGTTCTGCTAGCTACGACACTACTTAAGGCTCAGTCAAATAATGGTAACTTATTTATGGTACGAGCATTGTTGGACCAAGGCTCGCAAGCGTCTTTTGTAACTGAAGCAACTGTTCAGTTACTCGGTCTTAAACGTACATCTGTTAATAGTTTAGTATCAGGTCTGGGAGATGGTCAAATGCATATTAAACATGTAGTAACCCTATGTTTAAAATCGCGTCATAACTCAGAATTTTCTATTAATGTTAAGGCTTATGTATTAACTTCACTTACGTCTATGCTTCCATGTGTGAAATTAGATGCTCCTAAATGGCTCGAACTCGAGAATGTAGAATTAGCGGACCCAGGTTATGCAACACCAGGTAAGATTGATATTTTATTAGGGGCAGAAGTTTATGCTGAGATTTTATTAACAGGTATGATGAAACAACCCAAAGGAAATTTAATAGCGCAGAATACGGTCTTTGGTTGGGTTTTATCGGGCAAGGTATCTGATTCACTTTCAGATAAATATAAGGCTAACAGTTTTCATTTACAGGTTAGAACTAACGATGATTTTTTGAAGCGTTTTTGGGAATTAGAAGCTGAACCAGATATGATTGTTAAGAAATTTACAAGAGAGGAACAATTGTGTGAAGAGCTATATGAAAAATCAACTGTACGAAATCGAGATGGAAGGTATGTTGTTACATTGCCATTTAAAAATAAGGATCCTGAGTGCCAGTATGGAGAATCGATGGATATAGCTAAGAATAGATTATTCGCTTTAGAAAGAAGGCTTAAGAATAATTCTAAATTATATGAGGAATATAGACGAGTAATAGAAGAGTATTTAGTTCTTAATCATATGTCTTTAGTCGAAGAAGATGATTTAGATAATCCAACGGCTGTCTATCTTCCGCATCATGCTGTTGTACGGGAGGATAAAGATACGACAAAGGTTCGTGTAGTTTTTAATGCTTCTAGTAAGGGAACAAATAATGTGTCATTAAATGATGATCTTATGATTGGACCAAAAATCCAACAAGATCTCAGACATATATTAATGAGGTGGAGAACCCATCCCATTTGTATAGTGGCTGATCTTGTCAAAATGTACCGTCAAGTACTTATTAATCCAAGACAGACAAATTTTCAGAGAATTTTATGGAGAACTTTACCGGATCAACCAATTAAACATTTTAAATTGCTCACTCTAACATTTGGAACCGCGTGTGCACCATATCTTGCTGTTAAAACTTTACAACGTTTAGCAGAAGATGAGAAACTCAAATTTCCAGTAGCATCAGAAATTACTAAAAATGATTATTATATCGATGATCTAATGACAGGTTGTGATACATTACAAGAAGCTAAAATTATTTACAATGAAATGAACAAATTAATGAAATCTGGAGGATTTACACTTCAAAAATGGAGTTCTAATTGTAAGGAATTATTAAAATATATTGGAGAAGATAATAAAGAAAATGAAGAATCTATGCTAATCAAGGTTGATAATATGGTAAAAGTTTTAGGAATTTCATGGAATCGTAGTTCAGATAGATTTGTTTATACAATCAATTTACCGGAGATAAAATTTCCAGTCACGAAAAGACAAGTTTTATCTAATATTGCTCAAATGTTTGATCCAATGGGTTGGATTGCACCAGTAATCATTGTTGCTAAATTATTTATTCAAAAAATATGGAAGGCGCATTTAGATTGGGATGATGCATTACCTGAAGATTTGAACGAAATGTGGCTTAACATACGACAGCAATGCAAGGAAATTCAACGAGTAGAAATACCACGGTGGATTTGTTGCACTAGTCAAAGTCATGTTGAACTTCATGTCTTTTCAGACGCATCAAGATCTGCTTATGCTGCTGCAGTTTTTATGAGAGTCATCAATCACGATGAATCCATACATGTCAGGTTAGTATCAGCTAAAACAAAAGTAGCACCGATAGAGAAGGAAGTTTCTATACCTCGTTTAGAGTTATGTGGAGCTGTGCTTGCTGCGAAACTTGTGAACGAAGTATCTCAAGTGATGAAGGTATGCAAAGATAACATTTACGGATGGACTGATTCTACAATCGTTTTAGCATGGTTGAAGGGCGGTGCAAGCAAATGGACAACATTTGTAAGTAATCGGGTATCAGAGATTTTAACTATTATGGATTATGATCAATGGGGTCATGTTTCAACCGAAGCCAATCCTTCTGATTGCGCATCTAGAGGTTTGACTCCAACGGAATTACTTTCTCATTCACTATGGTGGTACGGACCGGAATGGTTGAAGAACAGAAATATTGAAATGAAAAATCCAGAGATAGTAGATACAGATGAAGAAAGAAGACAAGTATCATTAATAGTTAAACAAGATAAAATTGAAGATTTTGAATGGTTAAAATTTTCTAATTTGACTAAAATGCTAAGGGTAATTTCTTATTGTCGAAGAATATTACTGAAGAAGGAAGAAAGAAAAATTTTGCCGAAGTTTGTAAAAGTAAAGGAAATGAATGAAACATTAGAGAGATGTATTAAACAGGTTCAAAGAATTGCGTTTGATGAAGAGATCAAGGATTTAGAGAATAAAAAGGATATACCGAAGAGAAGTCCCCTTCGTACTCTTTGTCCCATTTTAGATCGAAATGGAATATTAAGAGTCGGTGGTCGGATTGATAAGGCTCACGCAAACCATAACACGAAGCACCCGATTATTATGCCAGCTAAGTCTCATCTTACCCAGTTGTTAATATCGGATGCTCACGAAAAAACTTTGCACGGTGGACCGCAAATCATGATGAATTACATTCGGACAAAATATTGGATAGTACGCTGTAGGGATCTAGTAAAACAACATTATAGGAAGTGCCTCACGTGCTTACGATATTCGAAAGCAGCGAGAGTGCAGTTAATGGGACAGCTTCCAGATACTAGACTGAAGCCTTGCAAGCCATTTACGGCAACTGGTGTTGATTATGCAGGCCCAGTCAATATTAAGTTTTCTCCAGGTCGAGGGGCAAAGTCTTATAAAGGCTACATTTGTCTTTTCGTCTGTATGGTCACAAGGGCTATACATATTGAGGCTGTAACAGATTTAACCGCTAAGGGGTTTATCGCCGCTTTTAGACGCTTCACGTCTAGACGTGGACGTTGCCAGGATTTGTTCAGTGATAATGGCACAAACTTTGTTGGTGCGGACAAACATTTACGAGAAATGTTTGACTCTGCTAAATCTAATTTACCTAATGAAATTGCGGAACTTCTTACATTAGAATTTACGACGTGGCATTTTATACCACCGCAATCACCTAATTTTGGAGGGATATGGGAGGCCGGAGTGCGTTGTGCTAAGAACCATTTGAAACGTGTCATAGGTGACAGTATTTTAACGTATGAGGAATTAGCTACAGTACTATCACAGATCGAAGCATGTCTTAATTCTAGGCCAATTTCTGTTATTAGTAGTGAAGCAGATGACCCTCTCCCACTGACCCCAGGTCATTTTTTAATAGGTGAACCGGTTATAAATATAAGTGATCGTAATTATGATGATTGTAATATAAATAAATTAGAAAGATGGAATGTTATTCAAAAAATGGTAAATAATTTTTGGCGTAGATGGTCTAAAGAATATTTGGTTACTTTAAATCAGAGGTATAAATGGAATTCGAAATTAGAAGAACCTAATATTAATGATATTTGTATAATTAGAGATGATAACGTTCCACCTTCTAAATGGATTTTAGGAAAAATTGTAAACAAACATATTGGATCAGATAATTTAACTCGCGTTGTAACAATTAAGTGTAAGAATGGATATTTAAAACGACCGTTAAGTAAAATTAGTGTTTTGCCTAAATAAAATGATTAGTTAATAGAATAGAATATCTTATAAAATTGTTAAACTTTAGAAGGTCAGTTGACTGAAGTGTCAGATGTATTTTTTTGGTTACCAGTTTAACGCCACTACGTTGATGTATCACGGTGGGCGGTTACGTTTTGTTTAGTTATGTTTTGTTTTGTTTAGAGGTATATTTTAGTTGTTTTTTTGTTACGGACTAGTCCTTGGTGGGCGGAATGTCTAATTACGTTTAAATATGTCAAGTTACAACAATTAGTTTCATAAGTTACCAATAGATGGCGACACTTTAGATTTGCATCGCACTAGCGAAATGTTTTAATGAATACGTATAAGAAATTTCATGTCGATTATCTGCCTTGTGTATCTTGTGGATCTTGTGTAACTTGTGTAATATTGTGTTAAAGTAAAAATAAAGTAATTTAAAGTGTTGAGTGTTTAAGTGAATCCCGCCAAAACGTCATTTTATACACATACTTTTTATTTTATGTACTGTATTTGAATAAAGGAATAAAAGACAGGTGAATTCCTGTTCAGTGTTACGATATTTTTTTTTCTTTTATCTCGGTTGTGAACTGCGGTAAAATAACAGGATGAATTCATTTGATTTAGTTTTGTGTTATCACTGGGGAAATGTCTTTACTTAATATAATTTTCTGTTGCTTTAATATTTTTTGCGGTAAAAGAAGATGATAAATAAATCAATTGTAATTAATAACACTTTAAATAATGAATAGCTGAAATGAATAGTATTGATAATAATATTTTTTTCACACGTGACTTTCGACCATTGTCGAACTTGGCCATATCTTTCACTACATTTACGACACACAGTAAGTTTTAAATCGTCTTGTAAACAATACATACAATACTATTCTTCATTTGGCTGACAAAAATCTTATAAAAACTACTTATAAAGCTCTCAACAATTTCAATAATCTCCAACTAGTATTTCATTACATTACTGGAATAGTCCTGATCGAGGACTGATAGCAGTCCCAAGATTAATCTGTCAAGTACAAAATGATCAATTTGTTGGCTCTTCCTTTGTCGCGATAAGCTCCTGTTTGACAGATCGTCTTCAGTCGACAAATGAAACGATTTTATCGTGGACAATGCTGATAGAGGGCTCATTTGATTGGATGGAAAATGTATGAAACGGTCAGGTAATACTTTGATTTCAGTTGTATAGATTTTGGTATTAAATATAAATCGAATCGACTCTGTATTTAATTAAGGGATGATTAAGTATCACAAATATGATTTATAGTATTAAAACCATACACAAGCGATCATGTATGTTTTTAAACATTTATAAAATTTATTTTCCTTTGATAAATCTTTCTTTTTAACCTAAATAATTGTATAATAATGAATTGTAATTGTGTTCTTCATATTTCACATAATATGTTATGAAATTGAGCAATGAAAGAATAATACACATCGCTTGCTAATTAAAGTTCGAAACGATATCACCCGCTATAAAACTGTTGACCCGTGCCGAACAAAAGCCTCGCCACTAGAAACAGAGCTAAAAGGCAAAAGAGAATACGTGAGTACAAAATAACTTCGTGGCAGTTAGCAGAGCTTGTAATTAAAAATTCCGAAGCTAGTGTACCGGTAACCGGTAGTGTATTTTGCATTCTAATCGCTAGCGAGCCTCTCAGATGGAAATATTGGTTCGCGTTGAAAAATTTAGGTTATTCCAGCGCTATGTTCAGATTGTTTTTGCTGGCTTTTCCTTTTTGCAATTGTAACTTTGTAATTTGTTGAGCACATTTTTAATTTTACATTAACAGAGGTAAAATCTTTGTTGAAATAATTGTTGCTTAAAAATAGTAGAGATATAAGTAGGTATGGTGGAGGTCGGTGTGTTTTGAAAGTTTATTATTTAAGAGCTTTGATGTGAACTTAGTAATAAGTTGTTATGTAATTAGTTTATGAAATTAATTATTACTTATTTGGAGTTTTCATCAAGGATAACAAAAGGGTTTACAATAAAAGAGGTTATAAATTTGAAATAATGCTATATATTAAGTGCTAATGCGTAAGTGGCGGTTTACATTCTCATCATCTTGTCGGTGCTCATCATCATGACGTCTCTGTAGGACCATCTGACGAGCATGTCCTTGTCCCAGCACGTGAGGTCGTCGCGCTTCATGATCATGTCGGACATGTCGATGTCCTTCACTGTGTTGGAGGTGGCCATGTCCTTGTAGAACACCTTGACGTCGGTGAACTTCATGTTGTTGGTGAAGAAGGTAGTCATGTCGATCTCCCTGTCGAATGGGAAGCCGAGAGGCATGGTGTCGAAGCACGTGGTCCAGCGGCAAGTGTGACGGTCCTTCATCATGTTCATGTCGATGGTGTTCATGACGAGACCGCTGCGCACAGGGGTCACGATCACGAACATTTGTAAGTCGAGACCACCGACGTGACCGCGGGGAAGAAGCAGCCTGTGTGGGAAACCGACGCGGGACTTGTGCCAGAAGCTGTCGAGCACCTTCTCGTAGGTACCAGTGGTCTCCAGGTCCTTGTCGAAGTAGCGACGGGTCCATTGCCTGTCACCGATCACGCCGTGCATCTCCATGGAGTCCCGGACGATCGTGTTCTTGCCGGTCTGCAGTTTGTACAGGAAGCTATCGATTTCAACCATGTCGTTGCGTTTGTCGTTGAAGGTGAGGAGACGGCCCATGCAGTCGAATTTAGGTCCGAGGAACACTCTGACGACGGCATCGACAGCCTTGTCAGATTCAACGTCGATTGACACCTTGAATGAGTGGTGGTTGAGGCGGCGCATACGTGCGGCGACAACAACGTCAGACTTCTTCTTTTGGATTTCAGTTTCGTCCAAGTACAGAGCGTTGGTGATGTCAACGTCGTACTCATCCATGAAGGTGACGAGCTTGTCGGTGGTAATGCGCTCAACTTTGACGCCGGGGAAGTCGAGTTCGTTCTTGGTGTATTTGGGCAGGAAGTTCTTGAAGAGGTCAGCGTTGGCTGTGATGCGCTTCATGATTCTCCAGAAGAGTGGGTCACGCAGACAAGTTGTGTACATGTCCAGAGCGGTGGGGATGTATGTGAACCTAGCAACGAAAATAAATCTGTTAGATTTTGATTTGATAAAACTAAAAAAAATATCAAAATTAAGAGATGAATTTAAAGTTTTAATGTAATTACTATTTGTCAAAGATGTTGAAATTCAAATGATTACTGAAGATATCAAATTTATAATTGCTCCCATAAACAATATATGCTAATATACCTTATTTATAAATAATAACTTAATGGAAACTAGAAATAAAAGAAATTCTTACTTCTCGAAGTTGTATGTTCCGTAAGACAGTAGTCTTCTGAAGAGATGCACAACGTGGATGACCTTTGCGTCGTCGTTAACGATGCCCAGGCCGCCCAACAACATCCTAGCGAGGTTCTCGAAGTCTTCGGCCTTCTTAAGGCTGATTACTGTTCCGTCACGCTGTAAAGGAAGTATAATCATAACTCAAACTCAAACTCAAACTCAAACATTTATTTATTCAATTAGACTACTTTTAGTAGCACTTTCGAATCATCAGAGCGAAGCATAAAATATTTATGTTATACTGTATTTTTATTAAAACTTGCAGCTACAATACGAATAACTTGATCATATTATAATTCCAATTATAGAAAATACTTACTCTTTCGATTTTGCCGCTAACGATGCCTTCTCTGATGATCCTCTCAATGTCTTCAACGTACAACCTTTCCTTAACGTTGTATTTGTGGACAAGCTTAACGTTGTTGGGACGGACGGGCATCTCGTCACCGGTGTGCAGGCGGATCTTGGGCCAGTAGCCGTGGTTGTCGACATCGTCGAATTTGACCATGGTGATGTCGCACATGTTGTTGGACAGACGCTCCAACCTCAAACGAGCCAACAGCTGTTTGTAGCCGTACATGGTGATCTCACCGCGACGCTCCTTGTTTAGGTTGTACGTGTCGTCGATCATCCAGTATGGGTAGCTCATGTGCAGGTAGTACATGTAAGTGTTTAGGTCGATATCCTCGGTGAAGTAGTTGAGGCGGTCGTCCTCGCTGAGAGTGTGGCGGACGCCCTTACGCCAGTCGATAACCATGAGGTTCTTGTCGGTGACCTTAATGCCGTAGTAGTCGTAGACGGCGGGGTCGGTGGCGGACTTGGACATCTTCATCATGAATGCCTTGTGCAGGATGTGGCTGTCTACGAAGAAGTAGGGGTAGATTTCGTAGGGGGCGGGAAGGGTGATGCCGCGGCAGTCGTGTCTGTGGAAGACGGCGCAAGTAAACGCGTAGACGAACATGCCACCGTTGATGCGCTCCCTCAAGAAGCAAGCGGTTCTGATGAAAGTGTCGAAGTCCTTGGCGAAGTACAGCATGCGGAAAGCGACGATGGCTTGGTCCATGTGGTGGAAGTTGGTGTGAACGAAGATCTCACCACGTGGGAGCATGCCCATCTTGAACACCTCGATGAAGCGTTTGACAACGTCATCTTTCTGAAAAGTCACAAAAAATGTCTGTAACAACAAAATATTCAACTTGTTTTTCTTAGGAACGCTCCTTGCTCTTTTAAAATCATATCAACGAAAAATATATATCACATCAATTACTTGCCATAAAAACAAGTTTATATTTATTGTTTTATTTGTGTTAATTAGTGATAACCAAGACAATTCAATGTTATAAGAAATCAGTCACTAATTAACAACATTTCAATTATCTTCTTATCGAGTGTTACTATGTCAATATCATAACATAGTGTAAAAAGTAACTTTCTCTGTCTCTATGTATGCTTAAATCTTTAAATCTACGCAACCGATTTTGATGTGGTTTTTTTAAATAGATAGAGTGATTAAAGAGGAAGTTTTAAGTGTATATTTTATTAGGTTTTAGACAAAGCGTGCAAAACCGCGGGCGGAAAGCTAGTATTGTATATGGTAATAACTAACCAGGTATTTGTCCATATTGTCTTCAAGCACGTACTCACGCGCGACCTCGCGGATGTCATCGTAGATGGTCGGCTGCAGGATATGGTTCAGTAGCTTCCAGCAGTACAGCTCCTTGGTCTTGATGTCCACATTCACTGCAAATATTTAATCTCTTATTAGAAATCTTTAGTTGCTGGTATATGTAAATTGTAGTTAGAACGAAGTTGTATATGAATTTTAAGTGAACAAATTATGGATCTTTAATAGACTTTTAATAAATATAACTTCAGTTTTCTTAGAAATTAGACCCGTAAAAATAAATAATTTGTTATCTGAAATGGAATATTTACAAAATTGAAATGTTTTATTTATAATAATTTTTTACAATCTAAGTTGACGATATTAAATATCTTCAGTGATATTAAATATTTTACGTTAATAACTATCTGTCTACGAATAATTCAGGTTAATTTTCTAAAGTTATTAAATTTTGATAAAGTTTCAATTAATCTCTACTGAGAAAACCATTTTTAAAACAGGCCACGATTCATTTAGAACTCCTCTATAAGTTTAAAACTGCTCTATTATTAAAAAAATATTTTTCATTATTCTTTTTTGTTTGTTACTGTATAAAAACTTTCCTAAAAAAATGCCGACTGATTGAAATTTTATTTTCCTAATAGGAGTACTCCAAATATTTACCGAGTAAAATGGCTATATTTTATTTCGATACTCCTAACAGCCAGTAACAGCTATAATATACAAAGCTATTAAAAATAGTTCTTTTTCTTTTCTCTAACTATCCCGAATCACAGCATCTACTCGTCTTTATATATATCTAATTAGTATATACCTACGATTTAAGTCGTATAAATATTTAAAGTAAAAAATCTCACCTAAGGTCTCCTTGCCAATGACGAAGTCCTGATAGTTATCCCGAAGGGTGGTCGCGGCCGCCGCGGCGACCAGTGCCGCTAGAACCAAGAACCTCATGTCGCCTGCACTCACTGAATGTGCTGAAGATACCCCAGCCTTGCCTTATATACGTTTCTGGAGATATCACACGTTTCTGGAAGTTATCTTTTGTTTTGCGCTTTCTGTGATACACTCTGACCTGAGATAGAGTCAGGTGTTGCATTTTGGGTGGGGTATTGTTTATTTTCTAGGTTTTGAGGTACTTATGATGTATGCTATAATGTTAGTATGTAGTTACTTAATATTGAGATTATACATTTGAAACTTTGTGAGCATAGACGGTTATTATTCTTTCCCGCATTTCCCGCATTTCCCGCAACAACAGTTAATCGTATCTGTATTAAATTTGGTAGGTATATAGTATTATTGTCTAGATTAAAACATAGGCTTCGAATTTATATAAGCGATGCGAGTAAGCTTGCCGTTTACGACAGGTTCTCGTTTTTCAGTAGTTTGTTCCGTTGTTAAGCAACTAACTGGTAAACTGAAAAATGTTGACTTTTCAGAACAATTTACATTTCATCCATCAAAATTACGTATTATTTACAAAATACATCCAATTAATCATCAAACCAAACGTAAAGCTACGATTATACGTGAAGATAATATTAATTACTTGCATACTCCAGCTTCACATAACAAACCTTACTAGTGTAACATCTAAAAACACAATCAGCAGATAGATAAGTAAAACATCTAAGATCAATCAGTTCATAGATATTCATATAATACTTTGTTCGCAGACATTCCGCCACGGCTTCCCGTTCTCCCCCACGGCGCTAGCATGGGACCCGATACAGAAGCTGCTCGCCATCGGAGACAAGACAGGCAACCTCAGGATGTATCCTTTTCAAATGCACTAGCTTTACCTTGTTGTTTCGCTCGTACAACTGAAGAGTGATAAAATATTAGATTTGAAGATTTTTGCTGAAGTTTTATGTAGGTAATCTTAATCTTAATTCTTAATACTATTATAAAGGCGAAAGTTTGTAAGGATGTATGGATGTATGGATGTTTGTTACTCCTTCACGTAAAAACTACTGAACCGATTACAATGAAATTTAGCACACATATAGAGGGTAACTTGGATTAACACATAGGATAGGTTTTATCCCGGAAATCCCACGGGAACGGGAACTATGCGGGTTTTCCTTTGAAAACGCGGGCGAAGCCGCGGGCGGAAATCTAGTGATATATAAATTAAATATAGTATAGCAGTATATTTTTGTTAGCAATGGAAACTGAATATAAAGCTGAATTATAGGTAGATTTTTCAACTACTAGTTTAGCATAGGTACCTTAATTCGAGAGTATCGCAGTGACAATTTTAATAAATACATATAATAATATGTAAGTGACTTATTTTTTTTAAGAAAAAGAACGTTTGCTTGTTAAAAGATAACATAGTACATGTATTATAATATACAATTTCTATATTACAACTTCATCAAAGTTCCAAGGATAATTAATATAAATATACCGTAATTTGAACAAGAAGCAAGTTTGTAATATGTTATAAAGTTTCAACGCAGGCTGCTCCCACAGTTAAGGCTTAATCTTTGATGTAATTATAAGCCTATATCAAGGAACAAACTAGCTATATAGGCCAGTGGAAATTAACATTAAATTCGCAAAGCACGATGTAGATTTGAATTTTTGGTATGTTGTTTGGATCAGTTAGGGTGATGTAAATCCCAATTTGCAACTTCGAAAAAGTTGTGCTCGCTGCGCACCACGTGATAAACTGCGAAAATTTTGGACTTTTTTCACTTTTTGCTCTAAAAGTCATAAACTATGCGTTTCCGACAAGTATGATTCAGTACATAAATTAAGGTTATTAAATTTGCAACAATTTAAGCCTAACCGCAGCTCCCTAAACCTTATAACGACTAAACTGTGGCCATTCGAAGATGGTTCATTTTACCCGAAATATTGAAATTTTTGGTTTTGCTCCCGTTTGAAGCAAAATATTGGCAAAAACCGCTCGTTCTATGAGAAGTTCGTATAATAAAGTTGTAGTGCATTTAATTTTCTTTCATAAGAGCATAGAACAAAGTCTGTGAGACAAATATTTCACACACAATATCTGAAAAACAAAAAGAAGGTAGAAATAGATTTTTAAAGAATTGAAACTGATAGCATATAAAATCATAAAAAGAATAATACTTTTTCATTTGCAGGATAGGTAATTAACAAAATTACAAAATTTGGGAAAGTAGGAAAAAAGATTATACGCAAATAATAAACTGCGAAAATTTTGGACTTTTTTCACTTTTTGCTCTAAAAGTCATAAACTATGCGTTTCCGACAAGTATCATTCAGTACATAAATTAAGGTTATTAAATTTGCAACAATTTAAGCCTAATTAAAGCTCTCTAAATCTTATAGCGACTAAACTGTGGCCATTCGAAGATGGTTCATTTTTCCCGAAATATTGAAATTTTTAGTTTTGCTCCCGTTTGAAGCAAAATATTGGCAAAAACCGCTCGTTCTATGAGAAGGTCGTATAATAAAGTTGTAGTGCATTTAATTTTCTTTCATTAGAGCATAGAACAAAGTCTGTGAGACAAATAGTTCACTCACAATATCTGAAAAACAAAAAGAAGGTAGAAATAGATTTTTAAAGAATTGAAACTGAGGGCATATAAAATCATAAAAAGGATAATACTTTTTCATTTGCAGTATAAGTAATTAACAAAATTACAAAGCTAATTAAATTTGCAACAATTTAAGACAAACCGCAGCTGTCTAAACCTTATAACAACTAAGCTGTGGCCTTTCAAAGATAGTCAGTTTTTCCCGAAAATTTCAAATTTTTAGTTTTGCTCCCGTTTGAACCAAAATATTGGCAAAAACCGCTCGTTCTATGAGAAAGTCGTATAATAAAGTTGTAGTGCATTTAATTTTCTTTCATTAGAGCATAGAACAAAGTCTGTGAGACAAATAGTTCACTCACAATATCTGAAAAACAAAAAGAAGGTAGAAATAGATTTTTAAAGAATTGAAACTGAGGGCATATAAAATCATAAAAGGGATAATACTTTTTCATTTGCAGGATAGGTAATTAACAAAATTAAATTTTCGACAACTTTATTTTATGACCTTCTCATAGAACGAGCGGTTTTGTCAATATTTTGGTTCAAACGGGAGCAAAACTAAAAATTTGAAAATTTCGGGAAAAACTGACTATCTTTGAAAGGCCACAGCTTAGTTGTTATAAGGTTTAGAGAGCTGCGGTTAGGCTTAAATTGTTGCAAATTTAATTATCTTTGTAATTTTGTTAATTACCTATACTGCAAATGAAAAAGTATTATCCTTTTTATGATTTTATATGCCCTCAGTTTCAATTCTTTAAAAATCTATTTCTACCTTCTTTTTGTTTTTCAGATATTGTGAGTGAACTATTTGTCTCACAGACTTTGTTCTATGCTCTTATGAAAGAAAATTAAATGCACTACAACTTTATTATACGAACTTCTCATAGAACGAGCGGTTTTTGCCAATATTTTGCTTCAAACGGGAGCAAAACTAAAAATTTCAATATTTCGGGAAAAATGAACCATCTTCGAATGGCCACAGTTTACTCGTTATAAGGTTTAGAGAGCTGCGGTTAGGCTTAAATTGTTGCAAATATAATAACCTTAATTTATGTACTGAATCATACTTGTCGGAAACGCATAGTTTATGACTTTTAGAGCAAAAAGTGAAAAAAGTCCAAAATTTTCGCAGTTTATCACGTGGTGCGCAGCGAGCACAACTTTTTCGAAGTTGCAAATTGGGATTTACATCACCCTAACTGATCCAAACAACATACCAAAAATTCAAATCTACATCGTGCTTTGCGAATTTAGGGTTTTTTAGTGTCGATTTCTACTGGCCTAATATACGTTTCCTAATTTAACTACCAAGATTTCCTTGCTTTGCTTCAATATATCATCTATTTATACTTTAATTTCATTTAGTTTCTTAATATTATAAAGCTGAAGAGTTTTTTGTTTGTATGAACGCTCTAATCTCAGAAAGTACTGGTCCGATTTGGAAAACTAGCTGTGCTCCGCGGTTTTACCCGCAATGCTCCGCTCCTGTTCTTAGCGTGATGATATATAGCCTATAGCCTTCCTCGATAAATGGGCTATCTAACACCGAAAGAATTTTTCAAATCCGACCAGTAGTTTCCGAGATTAGCGCGTTCAAACAAACAAACTTTTCAGCTTTATAATATTAGTATAGATTATTCCGGTGTTAGATAGCCCAGTAATAGTAAAACCGCGGGGCACAACTAGCAGTGGATAATATAAAAGAAGGGAGACACCTACGTTAAAGTTTTGATTTGTATTTTATTAAGCTCGTAAAATGTATTAATAGTTATTTTATAGAAAGAAGAAAATCTTGGAAATACGTATATTACGTTAGAAAATAAATAAAAACAAATTACCTAATGTTGATAAGAATAATAACAAACGGTAACCAACCGCTGATAAAGTTCATTATTCTGACCTCCAACTTTGTTTCACTTTTTGTTGTCAACTGGATTTAATTGTGTAGAGTTTTATCTCGGATATTCGGATAATATTACAATGTTGCAAGTGACTTTCATCACATATTATGATATGTATGTATGATTTTTAAATAAATGAATAGTATTTTATGTAACCTTTTTTGTGTTGTTTCAAGCTTAAAGAGTGACATATCAAAAAATCCTGAACGTTTCCATCGAAGTTAACTTATAAGAAAACACAGACACCTAGTCGTAACTGTTTTTGGTTGGGTTTAGAACTTTCTTCACAAGATAATGTTAAAATATGTACCGTACCTAATAAAAGTTGGAACGAACTTTTTCACGTACGTAAGCCATTCATACCTACAAAATAGACAAGAATCAACCGAACTCATAAAATTGCATTTCATAGGAACTTTAAACGAAATCTAATATCTAATATCTAATATCTAATATTCTAATATCTAATATTCTAATATCTAATATCTAATATATATTATAAAGGCGAAAGTTTGTAAGGATGTATGGATGTATGGATGTTTGTTACTCTTTCACGTAAAAACTACTGAACCGATTACAATGAAATTTAGCACACATATAGAGGGTAACTTGGATTAACACATAGGATAGTTTTTATCCCGGAAATCCCACGGGAACGGGAACTATGCGGATTTTCCTTTGCAAACGCGGGCGAAGCCGCGGGCGGAAATCTAGTTTATTATAATTACTGCCATGGGAAATCGAACCCAGAACTTCTCAGCAATAAAGAGTTAACCACTGTACCATAGAGCAGTTTAAAACAATATTTTTAATTACAATTGCAATTAGTGATACAGTGAAATATTGCTGTCCTATGACCCGCGTATCGAGTATTTTATAAGTATACTTGTTATTCTGAGGTGTTGTCAACTGAGGAACTTTCCCCATCGCAAGGTTAGTCAACTTTTTTATCAATACAAGAAGCTCGCCCCGGCTTCGCTTAAGTTTTACTGATAAGATGTGATGTAAGGAAATTAATTTTAATAAATAAGTTGGTAAAATTTTTGTTTAATTAATATTTGCTAGTATAATTTAAGGATTTTTTTTATTGTAATGCAGCTATAGTTTATCTTTACGCTCAAACTTTGCCTGTGTATAATTCTACTGGTATATGAATCCTCGTAAATTGCAGGAATAAGAGAATTTCCCAAAGGAAAAAGATGAGTAGACGTGAAACAAAATCTCAAACGGAACTTAGTAATAGAAATGAAATAAAATGATAATTTATTTAGTTTTTATAATAAATTTCACATACGCACAATTCGCCAACAAATTGGCAGACAAATATTTATATTATGTTTACTTAATTTTATAATTTGAACAGTCTTTACGTAAATTAGTAAACAATATATTGTTTACTAATGTAAATGTTTGATCATTTTACATTAACATAATATCACAGTTATTATTATTATAGATATAAATTCAAGTACAGCAATATTACAATTTTAATTATTAGGTACAATTTGGTTATTACAATATAATTGATTCCTAACGTTATTATTTTCTCCATTACAAAATTACATTTATCGTTTCGGTAATTATAATCAAAAAAATTCGTATAAGCAATAGAGACAGTGATTGATCAGCCACGATTTTAATTTTTTGTGCATTAAATTTTTTGGCAGTTCCCTTATATGCTTTGGTATATGGTTAAATATCCTTATACACATCACACTGGCATTCTTTTGGTAGAGTGCTGAACGGCAGTAAGGCATCATTAGGCCATTCTCCCATTACGATACGTACATGAAATTCAAGTATCCTGCAAGTCCTCGGAGACAAGTAGCTCCGCGGAGTATCTCACATACATTTGTATCTCGCACACTACGCTACCGGTACAATGTATGAGATATTCCGCGGCGACTAGTCTCCGAGACTTGCAGGATACTTGAATCGCCTGTGCGTATCGCAATGGGAGAATGGCCTGACGTGTGAGTCCCAATCTAGAGTTATCTTTCATGTTTTTAAAAAGTTCACCGTGTTTTTTGACAAATAAACATATTTACTTGTTAACATTATAAAAACAAACACGATAACAACAGACACATTTCTATGAAATAACAAAGTATTTTATATTGAAATAACCTTTCAAGGAAATAAACATAGGAATAATCCACAGAGCGGGCGACGTCGGGTCTCCATCTATATTTAGCTGCGACAGCGTCATCTTAACATTTTTCTCCCTTTCAATTATAATTATTTCACTTGTTAATTCTGAAATCTTTTTTGAATATTCATGACGATTTGCGAGGAAATTTAGGTGAAAAATGTTGGATAAGTGAGACTACTTTTGAGATTACATCGCCTTTCATTAGAAATTTGTTGAAGCTGTACAGAATATTAAATGTAATTGTGTATTAAAAATGTTCTTATACTTGTAGAATATAATTTATAGGAATAAAGACCTGTGTCCCTGCAGTAGAAACAAAATACGCTGATGATGACAACTGACCCAATTTTAAATATGTTTCAAATACAGACCCAAGATACTACTCAATTATAATCGTAATTACGTGAAAACTAAGACGATACATCTTAACTTGAGACGTAATTTCATTATCTTGGAATATTTCGAGTACACCAATGGGTAGCGTAATGTAATCTTGTACTTGGAAATGAAACTATAACTCGCGTAATCCAATAATTTTCTGCTAAACTAACACTAAATCAATTTAATACCCATCAGAATTTATATTAATGCTTGATGTGGTTAGATTGAATTCCAGCTCTATGATGGAATATGTTAATTACGTAGTTATGATTAAATTTTGCTATGAACTTATTATAATTGAAGTAAGTGCTTGATATAGGCATAAACATACAAATAAACAAACCCAATCAGATAAATAAAACAATCTTCGTTACTAACCATACTAATATTATTAATGCTAAAGTAACTCTGTCTGCTACGCTAACGCTTTTTCGCTTAAACCTCTCAACCGATTTTGATGAAAATTGGCACAGACAATCTTTAGACCCTGAGAAAGAACATAGGCTACCTTTTATCAAAATACCACGCGGGCGAAGCTGCCGGCGGAAGCTAGTCAGATAAATAAAACGAACTACTTCGTTACTATAGGAAGATATTGTAACTAAAACATTCTTTACAATCCTTTCTTATTATTATTCTCAGTTCAAAGAAACGTTCAGAAACTTGAAAGCAACTCCAAAAAACAGTCATTAATTTATCCTTTCAAATGAAATCAAATTAGTCATAATCCCAAAGTACAATTTCGAATTAATCGCTGAAATATTTTATCTCTCGATGCAAATTAATCGCTTTGACGCCGAATAAAAAAAACCTTATTAATTATTCTATCGGCCGCCATTTTGTTGATCGAACGAGAAAATGTCTCTTGAGATTTTAATAAAACTTTAATGAAAAGCCAAATAAGTTTATTGTTGTATTGAAATGTCGTCAGAAAGGCTTATTGGACGAAATAATGAATTTGATTGTCATTTTGTCTTTTTGGAAACGTTTGTGTTTATATCTACTTTATTGTTTTTATAACATGTGATATTGTTAGCTTTCTTTATTCCACTGATTAATGCAATGAGAAAATATATAAAATTAAAATATTTCCATCAATTATATTTTCCATTCCATAAGAATTTACATATTTAAACATTGTTCAATGAAAATTACGTTAAATTTTCATTGAATTCAATTTAATGAATATCTACGTAATAAAATGAAATTGTGATTCAAGCACAGTTATTGTATAACTTGTAATTAATGCAATTCATATTTATTTTCCTACCCCTGTAATTTCTATCATATAATTATTAAAATATATACCTAATAACGTATAGGCGGGTAAAAGCTAGCCGCATAACGTCACACGTTTCCGTTTATTCCATCTTATTGTTTCGCCGGAAACACAATAGCGTCCCTTTATTGTGACGTAAAAGCGCACTTGTTTCAAAACTCCATTAAAACATTAAAATGTTTCGCAGAACGTTCCCGGCCCATTCACATAGCAACGAAATGGCGGCGCTTCCGGTACATTTAAGGCTTCGCCGGAAGCAGCTATCTCCGCTCCACTTTCCGTCGCACTAAATTAGTGTGGACTACTTCATACTGGCTTCTCGCCAACAATCGAATATGCCATTATTTGTTATGTCTTTGAATCCCACGTCCCCGAGTGGGGTATGAGGCAGATGCATTTCACATTCTCACTGTTCAATTTTCTTTACGGCCAATCTTACAGACGCCGTGATTCATCGTTTACAATTTTTGACTTACAGTTCAAGCTTAATTTAATTATTAGATATTATGAGCTTAATTTATTACGTCAAAAACCATTTTAATTGTAGACGTTAATTGTATAAAACTCTGTATTTAATATTGATGAAAATAATATATTCTACTTACGACTGACGATGAATTTTAATTTCCAATTTCTACAAAATTTTTATAACTGAACAAAAAATATCAGTGTTTTGTCACTATCACTATTTATAAGACAATCGTATAAAATACAACAGATACTCCAAGGTTTCCATTAAAAACCAAACGTTCAATTAACTGTTAATACTTGGATACTATCTCAATTAATATTGTGAATTATTAAGTCACCCCTAACTGCCGTAATCTCGCTTCGACCACTAACCACAATGAGATCAAATCGTTAAGATAGGTAAGAACCTTATGATTTATCACAGCTATTTGAAACTTAGCAAATTTAAGAAATTTGGAAAAGTACTTTACCGCAAAAAAATAAAGAAAATGTATCAGGAAATGAGAAAGTTGTTATTCTCTGTTTTGACGCTAAATGACCGATCCACTTTTGATTAATTAATGTTATGTTGGAATAAAGGACTTTTTGAAAGAAATGTGTTGTGTTACTTTTTAATATAATATAGGAATAGGCTACGAATTGAAAATCTCTGTATTTCCTAAGAACATCGCGTCGGGTTTGAAATTTGAAGTACCCACGAGCGAACGAAGTCGCATTTCGAAAGTTCTACAAATCCTTTAACACCAAATAAGGAAATACTCTACCGTGAACATACATACACATATACCAAGAAACGGCTAAACACAGAAGCTCACACTCAAGCACGTTCCAGACGGAGTCGAGTCGCACTTTGTCATTTGATATGTTTAGTTACGTCTTTTTGGTTACATTATCTTATTCCTATAGTATGGTGAAGGATATTGTTTTTTTTAGGTATATATTTTGTTGTGTATGGCTGTATCGTGTAGTATTGTCATACTTTTGTTAAGGAGATTCTATCTAATAATGAAGTATCCATTTGTTATGAGTGTGTTATCTCCAGATTTGAATCGTTTTATATACATACTAGCGGTCCGCCCCGGCTTCGCCCGTGGTACCTACATGTTTAAACTATCGTATCTCTCAAGTTGGATCGAACTACACATGGTGTGCGAATTTTATTATAATCGGTTTAGTGGTTTAGGACTCCATTGAGGACAAACATTGTGACACGAGATTTATATATATAACGATTATTAGTTTAACAAAAACATATAAATACACAAGTATCAAATAAAACATACATATTCTTCGCTTAGATTATAGTTATCTGTAGATTATATAACTTCGAAAAGCGGTGGTTTCAAAAACCGTAAAA
Organism: Colias eurytheme; assembly: GCF_061535395.1. Taxonomy (NCBI): domain Eukaryota; kingdom Metazoa; phylum Arthropoda; class Insecta; order Lepidoptera; family Pieridae; genus Colias; species Colias eurytheme. Next base: position 280,201 of record NC_142993.1, on the reverse strand, counting down.
CGCGATTGGTATATTTTTAAATATTTTTTTCCTATGTTATGTCTCGCACATGCCACATCATAATCTCATTTTTTAGTTGAAAACAGACGGGAAATGCATCCCCATTCCTTCAATAACAATGCGGCATAAAGCGAACTAGGTTAATATCCTATATATATATATATATACATATACACAGACAATGTGGTTTATATGATAGCTGTTATCACCATGATAATGTTTTATGCATGACTCTAAATAATGTCGCTGAGAGCTTTTACGACCTCTTTACGGTATTTGATGGCATTCGAACGTCTTCAGTGTAAAATTTTAATGATTTAAACATTAATTTTCACTTCTTGAATGATGAAATGCTTGTAGGTTGTGGAGCTGATAAATTTTATAACTGTTTTAACTACCTACATCGATATTATAATATGGAATCATAAAATATAGAGTCGTATTTACGAATTAGATATATAGGTTATAAAAACAATCTAATTAGTAATTGGGTCGTTATAATTTGCCTTTTCATCTGTCTAGGGAACAAACATTCACCCATCAATCCAAATGGTCGAGCTTATAATATTACTTTAATTCGCACATTTATTAGCTAGCTTTCCGCCCGCGGCTCCGTACGCATTTTTAAAGAAAACCCCGTATAGTTCCCGTTCCCGTGAGATTTCCGGGATAAAACTTATCCCATGTGTTAATCCAAGTTACCCTCTATATGTGTGCTAAATTTCATTGTAATCGGTTCAGTAGTATTTAAGTGAAAGAGTAACAAACATACGCATACACATCCATTCTCAGAAACTTTCGCATTTATAATATTAGTAGGACAAACCGCCGACTTCTCATCGCAAACCAAAAAGTTTCCAGCGTTCAGTAAACAAAACATTCATTATTAATATTAAACATTAGCTTTAAGTTCAGAAACATTCAGACAGTTCAGCTCGAACACTGAACCTTCAGTAAAGTTTGATGACGGTTAATAACATCTGTTGTTTTATTTCAGGACCATTCCTATTTCATATATATGCAAATTAGAGAATAAATTAGCTTGTACAAAATATGTTAACCAGGGTTTTGTACGCATTACATTCTGTTTGCTAAATACATACGCTTACATGTATGAATATTGTAATGTGTAATTGAAACTGGCTTTAGACTTTTCCTTTGTTTGTTCTTTGTGTGACAGTTTTGTTGCTGTTTAATAATATTCCAAGTAGGAACGATTACACAATCAAATTTATGACTGTTATGTATATTCACGGAACTATTGAACTGCTCCCATCTGCGCTCGTAACATGCATCGTACGAATATAAACGTCTTGCATACAAATTTCTTTATTACATCTCCTTCAAGTTTTATTATGTCTATATTTGTTTTATTTACTTCAATCTCGGTTACAAATTCAAGTACATTGTGTATTTTATTTGTTATCTGGGAATCTACTCGAGTATCACATAACGCGGCTATTTAATAATTTTTTAAACTTATAATAGAGTAAGCAAGAGCAACTGAATCCTTTACAAGGGAAATATATACATTATAAATACATGCAAAGTGGGGTCGCTCTCATAAATTCGTGTTCATAATAATGAGGAAGCCTCCAACTTCTAATTCAATTTAACTCTGCTTCTGTATTAATCAGCATATTTTAAAATGTACGTTATAGCAGTGGCCATACTGGGAAAAAGTTAAGCAGGACCTACAGTAAGTATATGTATTCTTTTAAAAAACTTTTTAGGGAGTTAATTTTTATACGTTATGACATTTTGGCGATTTTTTCGAGATGTTATATGAACCACTTCGACCATTGAAACATTAAAATATAAAAATACTAAATGGATCACGTTTAAAAATCCGTTATAATGCTCAGGCTCCTGAAAAACAGTTTACAACTATATTAGGAGCCTGGGTCATTAAATTTTTGTAAGATATAATGGTGCAAATAAATGATTTATTATTATTAATGCGTTTTTAATTTTTTTAACCTATCACTTCTTATTCATAAGTATAGACGCGAAATAATAACAGAATTTAGATACCGTTAAAGTTACCGTTAAGTTACCGAAAAGGTATGTAGAAGTAAATTAGATTACATCCTGGTTGAAAATACCCAAATCTTCGAAGGAATAAGAAATAAAAGGTTTTGGCACTTTGCCAGAAATCTGGAAAAATGTATATCGAAACAGCTGTCACACACCTGCCTCATACCCCACTCGGGGGCAAGGGACACATGCTCCTCAAGTGTATATAATCGTAATATTTTATATCTTCGTAGAGATAACATTACCGTTACTTATTTATACCACACGTGTGTCTCGAGCACTCAGAGATAATGTGACTTCCTGTGGTAATGATATTATCTAAATCGGATCAGTGGTTCCCAAGTTTGATCGGATGTTTCAAGTATAAGCTCGTGATCTAATAATATATTATGACAGTTATGTTAGAAACCCATATATTGTAGCCCCATTAGTAAATATTTACTACATTTTGTAACTATGTACGTACGTATTAAAAATAAAGTCTCCTCCAACGAATTAAAGACCTTTACAGACTTACAAGATTATTTATTTATTCTTTATACAACCCAACCTTTCGAACGCTAAATATTTGCATTTAATATTCGCGTTAAATCAAATACAACACTCCATATCCTTTATCTCTGCACAAAATATACCCCACAACAAAACACACATCCTGTATATCAAAGGCAATTTACCCAAAACGGATGATCGCAAAGATGCGTTCGGTTTGCAAGCAAACGCTATCACAGGCGACCACTAATCACATCTATTTGCCGACCATTCTCTGTTGCCCTTTGAGACGAACGTTGTTGGGAATACGATGAAATTGTGGCACGGACGGTCGATGAATTTCTAAAACCACCGGCTGCTAATTTTTATTACATTTACGAAATTGCGTGATAAAGAATCTCTACATATTTTAGAATTTAATTAAGCCAGATCAATAAATACTACTATATGTGGGAGAAAATTTTAGAGTACCTAAATTCGAATTCAACATATATATATATAAATATAATAAACGTTGTTTATTAGCTTTCTTACCTTCCTGTATTATTATCACACGACTGTATAAAAAGGAGAGTAATATTTCGTATATAATTATGGATGCGAATCTCTGTTTTGCACTTTTAGGTAGAAATTTCGGGAAAGTTCTTTAGTTCGTGTTTAAATGTATTAAAGCGGTTCCGTTTCATTTTGATCTGATGTTAGTGGTAGATAGTTACATAGGTTCCATAACAGTAGTAAGTATTGGATATAATGAGTTACAATTATCTTTAGATATACTTAAAGCTAGGACGTCGTTTTCTCTGCTATATCTCACCTACCTGTATCTCGCGGTATTGTTACAATTTCTGTGTTAAGCAAGCCAATAAGTCCTGAACAGCACGCAGTCTAGGCGGGCCCGGCGTGGACGCTCACGTGCGCCACGACAACGGCGAGGTGGTGCTGCACGCCAAGTTCCTGGTGAACGACGGCGGGCTGGTCACCGCCACGGCTGACGACCAGCTGCATCTGTGGACCTTCCGCCAGAAGCCGCCGCAGCGCGTGCAGTCGCTCAAGTTTCAGAGGGAACGGTGAGAATATAAGGCTACATTATATTACTATTACCTATTCGATTATGTTATTACATGACTACTATAATTGTTAATCTACAGAATATGATACGAAGGTACCTTTTTTGGTAACGGATAGGAAATCTTCTGAAGTTACTCTGTCTTTTAGAATATAATACCTACAGAGCGTCATAAGAATATGGCTAGAAAATAGTCATAAAAAATTTTGTAGGTAGATTAGGTAGGTTAACACTCATTCTACAAATTAATTAAGATCACATAATAATATCAAAAAAAAACGCGAGAACATTTCTCCAGCTAGGACTACAGATTTTTTTCATAAAAAGGCGCGCTAGCCACATATACGAACATACATTAAAAAAAGCACAGATCTTATTGCACAGATAATACAAGCGCGTGGATCACAGTTCCCGCAGGAGGTAGTCACAACGGGGTTTAGCGTTTAATTAATTCCGCAGGTAAACGCACCCCGCCGACCCCGTCGTTTGTCATTCCCCTAATTACCCGGGTTTAATCGGGCGCAATTGATTGCGTTTCGGATTTATCTTCATATTTTGCATTTGATGCTTTAATTTAGATGTACAATCCGGTTTGTGCGATATCGGAACGTACTTACCGTTTGTCAACGGATACATTTTGAGCACAATTTTGGCGGGATTATTTTGAAGCTTTTGTCTTACTTTCATCATATTATACTTGTACCTACATATATTTGATTAGAAATATTTTAATAATATGTAAGATTGGATAGTTCTACTAATATTTTAAGCAGAAATATGCAATGCAACTTCTCGAGACCCTGGGATAGGTATCGTGCATCCCATACGGTCTAACACTTAATGATATATTGCTACAATTTAGCTAAATTTAATTAAAATATCATCAATACCAATTTATACTATACTAGGTTACCGCCCGCGGCTTCGCCTGCTTTGTCTAAAACCTAAAAAATTATATACTAAAACCTTCCTCTTGAATCACTCTATCTATTAAAAAAACCGCATCAAAATCCGTTGCGTAGTTTTAAAGATTTAAGCATACAAAGGGACATAGGAACAGAGAAAGCGTTGTTTTATACTATGTAGTGATATGTTCTGTAAATTATTAGTAAAATTCAATATTCATACAATGTTATAGTTGGAAGTATTAACTTGTCATAAACAGCGCAATTGCAATCAGTTTACGTTGACATTCTCAAACTATTGAAGCTAAATTCAAAGCAATATTTGCACCATACACCCTCAAGCGCTGAAAGCTTTGAGCATAAATTCGATAAAAGCACCCAAAAGCGCTGCAGCGATCGATCTTGTTAGATATTGACTCTATTCATAGTTCATACTGAATGGGCAAACATATTTAAATATGTTTTAATTTATGCTAAATCTATCATATTCATATACATAAATGTCTTTTTTGGTGCAAAACCATTATAATTAATATTTTAGCACTTGCATTATAATATTTTCTAAATAGGTTATTTGAAATTTTAAATTGGCAATGCAACACACCAAGTAGTCTTCATGATGAATTAATTGAATGTGGACAGTTAAGTGGCTCTATAAACTTTAAAAAAATCAATTTCTCTCACATAAGAAGTTAAAAAAATATCTTAGAATAAGTAAGTTCATCAAGCGTACGCAATCTATTGTTAGAAAGAGTTCTTTAAAAAAGATAGTTCAACTAAAGAAAGACAACATAAACCTTGTTCAGGAGTTAGATAAATATGATAGGGATCTAGAATACTATAAAATGTTATATGATGTAGAAACAACTGAACTTAAGGAGAAGATAGACTCCTTAAGTCAAATGTTAACTGATGTGAACCAGAAATACTCTTCTGCCCAAATGCAAATTAACGAGCATATACAAGAGGCAGATTATCTTATTAAGTTGAGCAATGAGAATATGGATCGTTTTGAGTCGCTGACCAATAAATATGTATGTCAGTGTTCAAACAATGACAATGAGCAACCGTCGCCCCATAAGCCTGACTACACAGACATACATAGTGTTAAACCCACTACCACAATTACAACCAGTAATACTAAATACCTTTCAAAGCAGGAAATAATTGTGTTGTCAGATAATATTGGTCAGGGATTTGGCGCTATGCTCAACAACTTAGGGCTTAAAGTTACTAATGTTTGTACGCCTAACAGTTCATTTAAATATATAATCAAATCACTGGATAATTTCAGCTTTAATAAGAATAATATTGTAATTATATTATATGGGGACAGTTTAAATATAAATAATAAGGATATTGATGTAGGATTAAAAAAAATGTTAGATATTAGTAGTAAGACTAAATGTAAATTTATGTTGTGTACCTTGCCATACCTACCTGGTTTAACACAAGAACAAAATAGATTAATTCATTATATGAATTTAAAATTGTATAACCTAACAAATCATCATCGTGATGCATTTATTTACTTTGACATTAACTCATGTATTAAATCTTTTACTTTGACAAAGAATACAGTGTATCTGCCATATAGATATAAGCGTGAACTTGCTATGTTAATAGCATATAATATTAACCAGTCTGGTACATGTTCGGTATCAGACCATCAATCTACTATAATTTTATGTAGTAGTAATTTTATACATCAACCTAGATTAAGTGTAGACAGACAATCTAGCCCTAAGCTAGATTTAAACTAGTATATAAGACAACAGCTAAGCAGTCTTTTTCCATTGTGCATCAAAATATTCAAGGCTTGGCTAGCAAATTGTTAGAAATAGAATTGTTTCTGAATGATAACAATATTAAAATATTTTGTGTAACAGAACATTGGCTTAAACAATGTCAGTCGTTAGTAAATATTGAAAATTACAAATTAAAAAGTATATACTTTAGGACACAGGCTATTCACGGAGGTTCTGTTATTTTTGTACATGATAGTGTAAAATGTAAAGAACGAATTGACGTTGTTAGTCTTTCTGTAGAACGGACCATTGAACTGTCCTGTGTGGAGCTGGAGCGTTATATTATTGTTTGCGTTTATAGACCCCCTTCCAGTGACTATAATATGTTTGAGACAGTCATGGAAGAAATATTAAAGCGTCTAAGCAGGAGTAAAAAAAAAGTTATAGTATGTGGTGATTTTAATATTGATTTACTTTTACAAACACAAACGGCTACACGAATTGTTAATTTGTTTCAGTCATTTAATCTATATAAACTTTTTAACGAACCCACACGAATTACACCTACTTCTGCAACTTGTATTGATAATATATACTGTGACTGCATCTGTTTAGAGAAAAATATTCTCAATACATTGACTTCGGATCACTGTGGCCAGAAAGTAGTTTTTGAATGGGATTGCATACCTACATTTAAAAGGATTAATGTTAGGCCTATAACTAAAAAAGGCATTAATAAATTTAGGAATAATATTAATAAAAACCTGCCCGTACTAAATGTTCAATCCTATCCTAATAGTCCTTGTGAAATGTTTAAAAATCTTTTTAATTTAGTACATAAAGAATTTGAAAAAATATTTAAAGTTAAATCTTTAAATATTACCAAGGATTTACCATTTAGTAAATGGGCGACAGCTAGTATACATAGGTGCAGGAACATTCTTTATGAATTATATGGTATGAAGCAATATAATAAAGACCCATCTTTTCTTAGTTATGTTAGAAATTACTCAAAAATTTTTAAAAAAGTTTGTTTCACTGCAAAGCGTTTGTATATCAAAGAAAAAATACGCGACTCTGATAATAAAGTTAAAACAGTTTGGTCAATTATTAATGGTGAAATGGGTAAAAGCAAATCAAGTAATACCATAAAACTTGTAAATAATGACAGGGTTATTGACAAAAGTGCTGATGTTGCGCTTGCTTTTGAAGAATTCTTCAGTAGTGTCCCTGCTACTATTACTAATAGTTTAAATTCGTCTTCAGCACTTGCAGAGACCTTTTTGAGGGACCATGTTGCGGAGTGCAGTACATTATTTGAATTACGACACGTAACTGCTAATGATATTGTTGCTGCCTTTAAGACGCTTAATCTTAAAAATACTTGTGATCTTTGGGGAATGTCCGTAAATTTAGTTAATAATATAATAGAAAATATTGCGAAAAATTTAGCTTCCATATTTAATAAGTGTTGTGACTATGGTACATTTCCTAATTTACTAAAGCTTAGTAAAGTTATACCTTTATTTAAGAAGGGCGATCAAGAAGACTGTAACAATTATAGACCTATCTCTATTTTACCAACATTAAGTAAGGTATTCGAGAAGTTAATATTAAACCAATTGAGTAGTCATTTTGCATCTAATAATTTACTGCACACCAAACAGTTTGGTTTCACAAAGGGGCGCTCAACCACAGATGCTGGAGTTGCACTTCTAACACATATATATAAGGCATGGGAAAACTCAAAAAATGCTCTAGGGATATTTTGTGACCTCTCCAAGGCATTTGACTGCGTTGAACATTGTACTTTGTTACGTAAACTTAATCACTATGGAATTAAAGGAAAAGCCCAGAACCTCATAGCGTCATACCTGCATGATAGGATACAGACTGTAGTTGTTAATGGAGAACGTTCTAGCGGTGCGTCAATTAACATTGGTGTTCCACAGGGGTCAATTTTAGGTCCCTTCTTGTTCTTGGTATATATCAATGATCTTCCCTATTATTTGCAGGATAGGTGTGAAATAGTTCTGTTTGCAGATGATACCTCATTAATTTTTAATGTGGATAGGCATGACCCAAATGTTGACGAAGTGAACAGTGCTCTTTTACACATATCTGAATGGTTTACTGCCAATAATTTATTATTAAATGCCAAAAAAACCACTTGTGTTGAATTTTTACTTCCTAATGTAAAAAAGTTGAACAGAGATATTACCTTGAACGGGGAGGTATTGCATCCTACTGAGTCTACTGTATTTCTAGGGTTAACATTGGACGAGAAACTACAGTGGGGAGCCCATGTCAACACCGCTGCTGGTAAGCTCAGTTCTGCTGCATATGCAGTCCGAAAAATAAGGCATCTCACCGATGAAGATACGGCTAGATTGGTTTATTTCAGCTACTTTCATAGCATTATGTCCTATGGAATTCTACTGTGGGGCAGGGCTGCAGATATAGAAACTATATTTATCTTACAGAAAAGAGCCATTCGCTCTATATATAATTTACGTGCTCGGGACTCACTAAGAGATCATTTTAAGAATACTGGTATCCTTACTGTACCATCACAGTATATATTTAATAATATTTTGCATGTACACAAAAGCTCTGACTTACACACAAGAGTAGGAGATAGACACGATTATGGCACAAGGAACAAGAATAGAATTGAAATGCCATTTTTCCGATTAGCTAAAGTTAAAAATTCATTTATGGGTCAAGGTATACGCTTATACAATAGAATTCCTCACAATATTAAAGAGTTTAGTAGTTCTAAGTTTAAAACTTACATAAAAAATGTACTAGTTCAGAGAGCGTACTACAGTATTCAGGAATATATGAACGATAAAGACCCATGGAGGGTTGTCGCGTAAAAACCACAGGACAGTTCTTTGGCATATTATGTAGTTAGATATAAGTTACATATTATGTAAATTTATTGACATTATTTAAAAGAGCAACTATGGAGTTTCTTGCCGATTCTTCTCCATAGATACTGCTTTCCGAATCGGTGGTAAATGTTAAAAATACTATGTAATGACGATTCGAAAGTGCTACTAAATAGTAGTCTAATTGAATAAATGAATGTTTGAGTTTGAGTTTGAGTTTGAGTTTAAATCTCAGACACTTCGTATTATCTATATTTCCATACTAATTTTATTTTCTAATTAATTGTTTCAATTTGTTATACATTAAAGATTCATAAATTTTGATGCGACTAACGGATTAATGAATTGGATTGATTAAATCTAAGATAGTCCCTGTTGATTTGAGTTTTAATTATTAACAATGTTGGAATTAAATCATTTTCATTTTCAATTCGCCAAAACGAAAAATTATTTTGATTATGAAGCTTTCTTATAGAGGTTAAGTTGAATCTATGAAATATTATTTAACTTAAATATAAATTGTTATTTATTAAATTATTACCGATAAAATAATCATTAAGATATCGATTCATCTTCATAGTAATTCGATTAACGAAATTAATATCACAACGCATAATGAATACGTAATCTGTAATATTCGATACGTTTCTGTAATTATTCATGAAGAATACATATTGAACAAGAGGCTTAATTAAACTGACGTAACGTATGAAATCCCTTTTTATTTATTACGTGCATTTCAACAAAACGATATTTTAATCTTGTTCATTATACATTGCCAATGTTTAAATGAAACAACGCAACTTTGGGGGCGTCCATAAATTACGTAATTAGTCAAATCTCATTTAACCTTACTTTGAGGACAGGGGGTCGAGTCTCGGTAAATATCAGGCAAGTTTTCAAAAAATAAAAAAAACACCTCACGTAATTTATGGACGCCCCCTTTGTAATTCAAAAGCTTTTTATCTGCAATGAATGTAAAACTCAATTCTGTTCGTATTTTCTCTTGTCTGTTAGCGGATTATCTTGAAGCACTTAAAACTTTGCCAATATACCTTGAGAAGTAAAATGTTTAATAAGAGCCGTTATCCTCGATAGCTTTTTCATTAACGGCGTGTTTATGAGAGTTTATGGCGAGCGGAGAGACGAGATGTCGGCCGTAAACTTGCCTCGTGGCGTATTGGTTCATGTAATTTCATGACAAATTGACGGGAATATGTTTTTTTTTTATAGGTTTATTTAATTTTATGTGATTGATACAAATATAACATAAGTACCTTTACTTTAGGTTAGCCTGCATTTTAATAACATCTTATGCGATATGTAGGCACCTTTAATTAGGAAATACATTACAAGCTTAAAAATTCTTTAAAGCATAATTAAGTCTAAGAAATAATTTTACATGCTTAACGGCGCGTTTTTATTTTAATTAAAAAAATATAAAAGAATGTGTACATATAACATACCATATAGGTATTTTCGATATTCGTCTTCTTATATATAAAATTCTCGTGTCACAATGTTAGTCTGCATACTCCTCCGAAACGGGTGGACCGATTCTCATGAAATTTTCTGTGCATATCGGGTAAGTCTGAGAATCGGCCAACATCTATTTTTCATATGTACCACGGGCGAAGCCGGGGCGGACCGCTAGTAATACTATATAATATTACTCAGTTAATTGTCGTAATCGTAATGTGCCCCGCCCGCTAGATAACATAATTGATAAGAACTTATTGTCATTGAATTATCGCAAAAATTATCAAAATGCACCGGCGTAACAATGTTGCTTTAATGTTTGTAAACAGAGATTAATGCTGCACTTAATGTTATTATTCGGTTATGTAAAACAAAATTTAAATAGTTGCATATATAAAATGGGTCATAAAACGACTGACCGGTTGGCTTGGTTGTGGTCGTGGATTCGATTCCCACCCGGGGCAAATATTTGTGTGATGAACATAGATGTTTGCTCTGTGTCTGGGTGTTAATTATCTATATTATGTTTTATTTAAAATTATATACGTATGTTTATCAGCCATCTGGTTTCCATAACACAAGCGAAAGCTTAGTATGGGATCAGATCGTGCCGTGTGTGAAAATTGTCCTGAAATATTTATTTATTTATAAAATAATAATTACTTTGGATGTGAATTAATTTATTTAGCACATGCGCGTGTGTTGCACATCTCCTATATGTATTATATTATTATCATATATATTAAATTTAAATTCAAATTTAATTATTATCTGTTGTTCATATTATCACCAATATTGTTTATATCTAGCATATAATTAATATCCATAGTTAATATCTAAGCAATTGGTACGCTTCGATTGAATTTCACAGCAACGCCAGGTATTCGGTATATATTATCTAAAATCCACGATTAATATGCAGTGTAACAAAAGCTCCCCTCACTCCCTGGGAGGGGGGGTAAATCAATTCCCCACCCCTATTTGCATACAACGTGAACAGTGAACATCCTTGTTGTCACCGCACTTGATGGAAGCGTACAAAGCATTATTTGTAAAGCGAGTACATTGGATTTGAGGGATTAGCCGCTTGCCGTGGTTTCGCTTGGATTCGTATACACAAAGACTGAAGTATTTTGTATAACTTTTGTGTGTGTTTATGAGATGATATTTTAAGTGTAACTGAATTGAAATATTTCACTGGAAGAGGGCGCTGACTCCTGACATACAGGTTTTACCTAGTTTGGGAGTCAGAGACTTCAGTATTTCAAAATGTTGTATTCTATTGTCAATAAAGAATTTTTATTAAAAAAAAAAAAAAAAAAAAAATATCAATTCTGTCGCGAAGAATTTCAGAACAAACTTCATTTGTTGATTGTTCTTTCGAATTATTGTATGTATAATTGTATATATTTTTATGGAGCTATTCTATTTTGATATACGTTAGTCAATTTGCAGTATTCAGTAGATATCAAAGCTTTATATTATCAAAAATATTTACGAATAATAAACGAAAACCATTTTCATGAACTCCAACCCTTGAATAAAAGAAATCTACATCAGTATTTCTTCCGTATAACGTATTCTTATGTACAAACAAAAAACTTATCTAAAAAAAAGTATGTCGTGACACAATACTTAAGCTTACATGTTCAAAATACTGTCGAAACAAAGAGCTTATTGGAAAAAGGATTGTTGAAAATTAAATCCCTTCGTACGTTGAGTTTTCTGGAAGTTTTTAAAAGAACGAAAATCTCTTGAATTGTTTAGTGGATGTGGCGTCTCCGTTCGAATACTTAGGTACTATGTATTACTTACATCTAGTTTATTTTTGGTTTAGACATTTCCTTTATTAGCTACAATAATCCAGGTTCACACAAATGTAGAGATTGGTAAAACATGAAAGTTAATTTTTTGGTGCAGAATTTTCTGCTATAAGTACATATTAAGATATTTTAATTAGACTATTGCAAAGATATAAACCATACTTACTGTAAACTGAGTGTAAGTATGTCTGTATACTGTTTTGAAAACCGAGGCGTGATTTGGAGATAATTTCAAAAGCGCTCTATTCATTATAATTTATAATATAATTATTACGTTAAAAAAAAGAATTTTGTTTAAACACCAAAGCAGTCCTTTATTTGTAAATAACACATGTTATGTCGAAATCAATGTACTGGGGTTAGAATAATAAAATAAAACATATGAAACAGGCGTGTACTCGTAGAGGAAAATGGCGCGAAACCCGCCGACACGAAACAAACATGAAAATCGTAAAATTTTACAAGGACTCGCGTACTGAATACTCATTCTTTTAATTGGTCGTACTGTGGATATTGTTATATTTTGTTTACTATTTGCAATATTTCACGTTGAACTTTGAAGTCGTTGATTTTTTTGTTTCATTTTTTATACAGTAGGATAAAATTGTTAAGTTTTATAATGACATGCTTCTAAAGTTTCAAGTATTCACAATCAAACAGATAAACTATAAAATAAAATAATCACAATGAAATAATAACCACTATGCAGGTATAAGATTACAAAAAAATTTAGGTTTCTGAATGAATGAATGAATTAATCATTCCTACCCTAAATATTTTAAAGCATTGTTGCAAAAGCAAAGACAATAAATCGCAACAATGACCACAAACAAAAGTTTCTCGATGTTTAATCTATACAATCTGTGGAACAAAAGCGCGGTTCAACAAAATTATTTACTTTGAAACGTCAATTAATGCACAGCACTTTAGAAAAAAAAGCTTTTGCAAATTTTTCGCTTTAGAAGAGTCAAAAGGTCGCTGTACTGACGCAAATTGCTTCTATTATGTCGTGTGCGGGATCTGAAATTGAAAATTATTTTCCGGGAAAATTTTGCGCGTGTAATTTCATTAAAAATCCGATTTAAAAGGCTCTTCCGTGTAACGATTGACACGTTTGTATGGAAATATGAAATGTGTACATTTTTTATTTATCGTTCATTTGAATGCGATTGAATGGCGTTGATTAACGCTTGAGAGTATTCACAGATTTGGTATTTATTGAGGATAATTTTTATGATAACACTCGATTTGTAGTTATTTTTTTTATTATTTCTATATTTTCAATATCTTGCTACAAAGTTTTTATGAACAGTGCTAAATTAGCTCTAGTAGAATGGATAAAAACTCGTGTATTAAGTTTTACATTTTGTAGTTGATGGTAAAATGTATCGAAAAAAACCCTAAATGTATATAAAAGTTAAGTAACTAGGATAGGTAATACAGTAAAAGCCGTATCCATCATGTCGAGTTTGCTAGACAGATGAGCCCGACCAAAACATTTTTAGAAGCATTTTATAGTCTGTTTATCACCATACTTTTAAAGATCCAATGTTCCATCTATTATTTATAATCTGTGAAAGCTGTCAATAATTCTATGTAGCCAGTAATTTCACGGTAATTGTAAAAGGAGAAAAAAAGAAATTAAAGTCAAACAGTTGCTTTATTCAATGTTTTATCCAAATCTGTATTTTAATTCAAAATCAGAGATATTATGCATAATACAGGCATGTGGAGGGAACACTCATAATTTTAACGAGTACCGCCTATTGACAAATACGTGTTGGTAATAAACCATAGTTACTATTATGATATTTAACAAGGGTTGCCAACACTTCATCATAAAAATATAGTATTTTCCAAAATAAGGTGTAAAAAATATAGTACATTTAAAAAAAATATAGTATTTTATGGAAAAACAAAAAAAAATAGACAAATATATATTTATTTTTATAAAAACTATATTTTTTTGCACTTCTTGCACTGTGTAACAGCTTTTTGTTTAAAATAAAAGTGTCAAGCTTTGTCACATTCAATTATAAATCAAAAGCTCATTTTTTATTAATGATACACTACTTCTGTTTCTTTCTTCTCGCCACTGGTTTATGCGCAATCGGCAATAGGTTATATGACTTAGCCATCTTAACAATTAAAAGGCGCGTTCTTATTTTTTTTTTTTTTAATGAAGGATTTGTTTGTAACATTTGTCGGTGTTGAAAATATAGTATTTTTGCGTACTATATATGTTTTCAACAGTATATAGTACGCAGACCCGAAATATAGTACAATACTATATATTATAGTACGGTTGGCAACCCTATATTTAACTGGTGGCAGTAACGGTTAATTTTATCTGTTTTGTTGTTATTGTACACGCGATTTAACTATTACCAGCCGTGGTGGTTGGTGGTGATATGGACTATTTCACTTTATTTAATTTATTATCTGTGAACGTTTATGTCGCTAAGTTTTTACTGACTAAGGCCGTATTCAGAAGGAAAGCTGGAACTTATATGCGCTTACCGGCGCGGTCAATAATACTAAAACTAATGAAATGGAATAAATTAGTTTTAACAGGTTCTTATAATTATAAATGTTATGTTTGCTATTTATAATAATCTAAGTTATCAAATCCGATAAAGTTGAAACGACATCAAAACTTACTTCAAAGGCGAACATTAATTTTATACTCAAACAACACAAGACACACACTCATGTGCAAGGTTTTTAATATTGGTTCGAAAAGTTTATAAGAACAAACAGAAAACTCGTATAGCAACAGATATTTAATTTCCATGTTCATAGCAATTAACCATTAAAATACCTGTATACAAATATAAATGTTAAACCAGGAAATAATCTACATACATGTAAGTTCTGTAAATCCTATATTCAGATTTGAGTAATATCTACCTAGAGCCACAAATATCTTCACATTCATGCCTTCAAGAGTTCTGTGCTGAAACATAAAAATACACTGAATTAAGGCTTCCTTTATCAAAAAATCTGTTGAAAATATAAAATATTATCTCCCGTCGTAACGTTTAATTGTACCTACAAAACGTGCAATCTATTGGACAATCTTTTGTTATCAGAATAACATTACCATATAAATGCTAATCGACAAGCTACCAGTGTAGAAAGGCAACTTCCATATCGATTTCCCGAGAATTCATTAGATAACAGATGATACAAAGTTTGTAGATTCTTTGTTTATCTTTATCCTTTCTTTGAAGATTATCCCGTAAAAACTGATATCCGATGCTGTTGATGCTCATAATAATAAATTTAAAAACGGAATACACAGGTTATTCGATTTGTGTACAAATATGATACAACTTGTGTATTGAAATTAAAAGTAAGGACTTTAGGTGATTAGACACGTCATTCCGTTAAATGAATAAAAAAATTTACTTTTTGTGAGGGACTCTATATTGAAAGATAAATTTATATAGAAATTTTGTACCTGTCTAAAAAATTAATCTGTAAATATATTATCTATAAACCTCAAGTCTCTGGCTGAATATTACTTATAAAGTAAGCTATAGGCTATAAATATCTTAGGCATCTTATCTAGGGAACCGTCTAGCTTTAAATTGGGTCTACACGAAGGACTTATAAAATATGGACTATAACACTGTATTTATAGCTTATTATTCCGACCTTTGAGATATTTTTGAACAAGTTTTATGATGTATTTTGATATAAAAGTGGTCTTAAAATTTGTAGTATGAGAATTTCTAAATAATAGATAAAATATATAGTTATTTATATTTGAAGCGGGTGCTATATCGTGTAGAACTGATGGCTCTTGAAGACTTTTTTTGAATTCTTACAAAGCAACATAACATTTTCATGTTCATACATAGAAATAACAGGAAATTTGAATGAAAACAATTATTAAATCCGTTCGTAGTTAGTTTCATTAACTAATATTGTACCCGTAAAAGAGCGTGTGTGCCGAGCACACGTGTCAAAAGTGAAACTTCTTTGGCAAGATTCAAAGATACCAAAATCGTCGCCTTACTCCATGACGTGATGGTATTGCCATGACGCGACCTTGAAATTTTACTTTAAACGCGACTAAAGAAGTTTCACTTCAAAAATTAAAGTTTTTACGCCTAACTTATGATTAACCATAACTGATAACGCACACTAAATAATGTTCGTTCCATCCACAGGATAACAAGCCTGCACCTGCCGTTACAATCAAAATGGATCCACGTGGGCACGGAGCGCGGGAACGTGCACGTGGTCAACATAGAGACCTTCGCGCTGAGTGGCTACGTCATCAATTGGAACAAGGCGATTGAAGTGTGAGTACTCTAATTAGACCGGACTCTCAGTGGAGTTTCGTTTGCAAAAATAGCGGACCTAAATCTGACTTCTGATATATATTGTATAGATCCCAGACATCCTATAGACAGATGTTGCCAACCAGTTTTGTGGTCCCCCTCTCCCCACCCCGGTAATTAAATATGGCATACAAAGAGAAAAATAAAAATTTCCAAAACATGCCGTGTGGGGTATCAAATGAAAGAGCTTATTGAGTAGATCACGAATATATAGCATACTATAACATTTCTTACACTTTCTCTAAGATTTTTTAGAAAATTTACGAAATTATTTATTAAACTTGAAAATATACTCGCCATCTTTGAATGCTCCCCCCACTCCCCCATGCAACTATTTCACTGTACGAACTATTGAATCGTAAACAATGGACTATTGTTAATTATTTAAAATAATAATTTAAAAAATATATTCATGAGTTTTCAATCTATGGTGGTTTAAAGTTAACTCAAAAAAGGGGCATTTTCGTACACACAAATATTTGCCCTGGGTGGGAATCGAACCCACGACCTCTGACTTGGAAGGCAGGGTCTCTACCAACCGGTCAGTCGTCGTATTGTGTAGAGTATTGTCTAACGGTGCATTTAGATCAAATGAATGCTCATTCTAACCCCACAATTTCACATTATTTTAATGTAAACAGGCGTAGAGCATTCTTTCGTTGTTCTTTGTGCGTTCAAAAGATTTTATGCAATGTTCTAATACTGAACAATACTGAACGAGTTTTCGTTTACACTAAAAGATCATAAAAGAATGCTCTAGCTCTATGTTCATTGGGTGTAAATGCACTGTTATGTCTATGTTATTTAATTGCTCTTTGCAGTTTTATTAGCAGGTACTGTAAAATATGAAGTTTATTATTATTAAATTACCATAAACTGTCATTGATTTCACACTTAACAGTCACAATCAAAGAAACGGTAATTGCGTGAATATCAATTGAAATTCATTGTATCGATACAATATATCTGAATCTTTGAAATAATGTTCCCTTGTTGCTAATGAATCACTTCGTAGAAGCGATATTAAACGGAAACTATTCAATTAACAGCTAAATAAAGGCTCTAATTGCCATTTATTATTTCATGTAACAAATTCCATTGCAAATGAAAGGTTATGTATATAATCGGGTAAGCCATACCAAAGAGAGCTCGACTCAGTTACGACACAATCAGCCTTGTTAGCCGAGCAGGACAAAGCGACGATGGGACAAACGCACCTAATTGGTTTACGAGATTAGATGAATAATAATTTATAACACAGAAATGTGGAATAGACCACAGATGAGAAGATATAGTGTAACCAAAGTGTAACACTACACACTATTCTTATTTGTTGTCTATTCGACGTTTAGAAGTAGCGGCTTTTGACTCGTATTATAAGTAGTTAATTGATTTTTCGATACATGGCTTATTAATTCGACATATTTGTAACTATCTGTAATATATTCTCTCGTTATTAAATATATTTTAAGCTCTTGATTCTAAACTGAAAAAAAACACAAATTTTAACAACCTCACTTAATATAACCACGAATTAATCACAGTATCGTAACAAAATTGTAATTTAAATAAACTACATTAATCATAAATAACAAGTTTTGTTAACTTATTATTCGAATCGTTTCGCACAGTTAGGGCAGGCACATGACTCTGATATCTAATATCAAAGTTAAATGGCTATTTGACTTGCCGGTAATCCCGAGGCGCCTTCAGTAATCGTTTATTTACGCCGTACTAAGATAAACAATTTTGTTTTCCGATTGACGCTTCTTAATGAATAATTATTTGATTGGAAGGAATCTTTGACGAGGTTTTTGTTAGAAAATATATATTCTAAGAATACTAGAACTTTTTAAGTGTATTAAAGATTTTTAATAATTTATTTCCATCGTAGAGCAGCCAAACGTTGTCCATCTAAATTTATGTATGAGATTATGATCAATAATTTTATTATAGTAGCAATAACTCAATAACTGAATTATGTTAAAAAATTAAATAAGCATTTTTTATACAAAGAAAACTGTCGTATCACTAGCGTGATACCTTACTTTACTTCAGTATTTCAGTACTCAGGTCACTCGATTTGTCATTGAAAATTCCAACCAAAAATCCCTTTGTGGCAGTGCTTTGGCTTGCTTTGATTGCGTATGCCGCATGGAACTGGATGTATTTTTGCGAAAGCGTGTCCCAGAACATGCAATATGTTTTTTATAGAACGAACGAAAATTAGTTTTTTATAACATAGGATCAAAAACATTGTAAAAATATTACTCCGTGCAAAATTACAAATTTAATAATTTTCAGAAGACATTTTATGACTTACAGGTGACTCTACTTTGTAAAATCTAATAAAATGAAACCTAGTACGTTCTACAGTACCTATTAACAAAATCATAACTACAAAATAGCTTTTAAAACTGAAATGAGAACGCCATAACTTCGTATCGTTGCGATGCGCTTTACGGACAATTTATCGTTCATCATTTCAACTGCTGTAGTGGGTTTTTAGTTTACTAGTTTAATGTGATTTCGTTGGAAACTTGTCAAACGATTGAGGATAATAATTGCAAGTATTTTTGTTACATATTACTAGTATGAAGGCGATTATAATATATGTACAGCAAAACAGCAGAGATACTCAACGCATATTAAATACTAGCTTCCGCCCACGACTTTGTACGTGAATCCCCGTTTTCCACGTTCCCACAAGAATTTCGGGAAATCCTTTCTTAGCGGATGCCTACGTCCTAACATCTACCTGCATGCCAAATTTCAGCCCGATACGTCCAGTGGTTTGGGCTGTGCGTTGATAGATCACTATATCAGTCACTTTTTTGTTTTATATATGTATATAGATTAAACACTGAAAGAATTTATGCCTCATCGTGAAATAGGCTTCAGCAATCACTTAGATATTATAAAATACACCCACAAGCATTCCTTGACAAATTACACTCATACTTCCGAAAGATAAGGCAGCATTACCGGGGGGAAATTATTCGGAAACTCAAGTTTAGAAACACGACACGCGCGAGCGGAGCCGGGCGCGGAAAGTTAATGAAATTACAGGGAAAGGCTTCAAAGGTAAACAGGAAAGCGTATTTACCCGGGCGGCGCGATCAAAGGCCTGTAATTACCTGTCTCGGCTTGTTTGCGCCCGCCCTACAATTACTGGGGACTCGCAAAATCACAGTTTTAAACTTTTTTTTTTCTTTCAGGGATTTAAAAGACGTTAGACGCGACTTTGTGAGTAGCGCTGAGAGTAATAGCATTAGACTAACTGACTTTCCATTTTCTTCATTAACTCTCTCTTTGCTGAACTAGGTGGAAATAAATCTATTAAATTGAACTTATTACAAATTCAGGTGACTTCAGTCTCTATGTAGAGAATGGTTGGTCCTGCGGCTTCGTTCGCGTGCAACTGTCATCTTCATTCTAGCCAATTATAGCTATTTTGGACATGAAAATACACACTTTTCATGTATAATAGGAATAAATCGAAACGAAAGAGTCCTATTGCCCAGTTTGCACAAATCGTGACATTTACAAAACTTTGATCGGTTCGTTCAAACTTCGGCTTTTATGCGTAAACCCAGCGAGTGAAGCCACATAGCAGTGCTTGTTTATCACAAGATTTTCAGTCTATAATATTCAGTACTAGAATACAATGACCTGACTCTCGCTGGCCGTAAATATTAATGTTTCGCGGGCACAATGCTCGCTCGTACCTGCTCATACGGTATCTCACTTTTATTAACCATTAAATTTTACTATTTCAAGCTCTCCGTGTTCTATCTACGGGTTTTAATCGTTTTTGTGTTTTTGGGAATGATGTGCAAATATATTGACCGTATTTATTGTTATACGATGAGTTTCAATTTTGGTAAAATGAGGACTGGAATCATTATTAAATTATGGTTTCATTGATCTCATTAATTTTGCTAGATATCAAATCAAAGGAAACAGAAGGCGGGTAATACGTAAATCTTCCAATAAATAGGTACGAGAATAACTATAGACATCAATCAATCTTTGAAGCAATAATTTAAACAAAATTTATTATTGATTAACATAGATTCAATTTTGCAACGTACTGTTACACTTTCACGCTAAAATAAAATTTTGATAATATTATGAAAATAGGTAACAAATGCTATAAAACCTTTTGCAAGGCCCTTCCTCACATTAAACAAAATATTATCGTCAGAGTATAATGGCGCAACAATATGAAAATTAGCACTCAAGCGACACGGACAAAACTAGCTTGTAATTATATAAAAGCCATAACAGAAAGTGAAGATACAGTGATGAAGTTAATTACAGCAGTTAAGCAATTAGCCTCTCGTCTCATTACAAGCGAGTGGCTCTTCGTCAGAACTTAGCGCCCACTGGAGTTTAACGAGACAGTCAAGTAACTGGTTATACTATTCACACTAATAAAGATAAAGAATTTTTTAAAGTTTGTAGCGGTAATGAGGTAAATGTGATCTTATACACGATTTTTGAGTTGCAATATTTTTTTTTCTTAGAAATCAGGTTCAGGATGGAAGAAATCGATATTGTTATAAACCTTGTCTATAAAAATAAAATTCCTTGTTTGAACTGCCTGAAGTGTTTATTTTCGCCTCAAAAACGTAGTCAGTGTACCTATTAATTTTTGTAGTTAAAAATATACTGAGCTACATAGATATCTTTTTACTTAAAGAATAATTCAACTCATTTAAATACAGGGTAATAGTAGAACATTTTAAACGCATATATTGAGAACTGCAGTGAGCCGCCCACGCCGCCCGCCCGCCCTCGCACGGTCAATATTTAACGCTTTCGAGTTATGTAACGCTCTGCTTTAACTGCCTTCATCCCCTTTTATCTGCTTGTATTAAATGGGTACAGTTTATTTTGGGACCCCGAAGTTTAATATTATTTATTGTAGAGATTTGTAAATATGGAGTTAATGAAAAATGTAAGCTTCAAAATAGCACGGTAAAGGCTACGCTTAAACTTATGAAACCTTACCTTAAAATAATTAAAATTTTCATATTCCCGAAATGTATTTTTGGCAATTAAAAATGGTTCTACAAAGTTTTCTGCGTATGCGTTAAAAATTTGTTTACCTGACATTGTTACGTTCAAAATATAAAAGAAAAACTGATGCTTCCCTGTGATCCATTGAATTGATCACAACACAGACATAACGGCTAACCCTAAAACCTTTCCTATCACTAGTAACGAAGCCATAAGCGCCCGACTGGACCCCTATAAAACTATTTATGTGCCTCTTCTCACTACAATGAAAGTTTACGGTTATTGCTCTCTGTGACAACCTTATCTAATACATAGTGCTGTCTTATATATTTTGCGGGAAGGTTTTTAAACTGTGACTTTTAATTCATCGCATTAATAAATTAATGAAATGGTGAAATAATTCTAGAAATACAAGAACATTAGTTTAACTATCCTTATTTAAAACTAGCGCCCGTGGTACATATTTACGTTTTCTCTACATAAGAACCATCCTCGTACTTCAAGGAATATAATAGAAAAGAATTATCGAAATCGGTTCAGCCGTTCACACGTGATGCTGTGACAACGCGAAACGGGTGCGGACCCGCCGCCTTTTTATAGCTCCCGCCGCGAAGCGCGTCGAACGCGGCAACTGATACACAAAAATAATCCTTATGGCATGTAATTCACGCGCGATGACTTATAGCGTATTTCATGTATAACTTTGGTGTTTCTACACCGATTTACATGATTCTTTTACTATAACCTGCCCAGGAGTATTTATTTATTTATTTATTTATTAGGTTTACCAGTAATTGTTACACAAAATAAACAAGTATATAATATATGAAATTAATCTTAAAACTAAGTGTACAATTTAAGGTAGGTAAACACCACATGCATACATTTAAATTTTAAAAGGTTTTATACATGAAACAAAAAGTTAATCTAAAAACTTAAATTAAGTGATGGACAAGGTACTTAAATTTATTTAACCTAAGCGAGAACATATCTAGATCTTTAGCAAATTCATTGTAAATTCTACAGAGTCTAGGAATCGGAGAACTGGAACCAAGGACAGTCCTACGTAATGGGGCAGATAGAAGGTTAACGGGATTTCGTGGATATTTAAAAGGAACTTTAATTTTAAATTTAGATAGCAACGCCGAACAGTTAATATGACCATTTAAAATTTTAAATAAGTACATTAAGTCTAATGCGTTTCTTCTTTTATCTAAGTTTTTAATTTTGAAATGAGTTAGACGGTTATTATAGCTTCTCAATTCCTTGGATTTTCCTACCGAAAATGCAAGATGTTTTAGAAAACGCTTTTGAATTCGCTCTATTCTGAGACTGTGCACTGCATAATGAGGTCTCCACACAACAACACAGTACTCCAGTATACTGCGCACCAGCGTATTGAATAATATTATCTTGGTTTCAGCTTTTTGGAACGATTTGGTATTTCTAATAATAAAACCCAAAGATTTTGAAGCCTTTTTAATTATGGCATCAATATGAGGAACAAACGTCAATTTTTTGTCCATAATAACCCCTAAGTCTCTGATAGATTTCTCAACTTGCAAGTGAGAGCCATTCATCGTGTAATAGTGGATGATAGGATTTGTCTTACGTGTGAATGTAATGTGCGAACATTTTTTGATATTCAGCTCCATACCATTGCTTTTGCACCACGCGTACAAATTATCGATATCATGTTGCAGCAACAGAGCATCATCCGTGCTATTTATAGTCATTGTCAACTTAAGGTCATCGGCAAACATGTAAGGGGTCGAGTTAAGGAAAACATTTGGCAGATCATTTATGAAAATGTTGAACAGGACGGGCCCTAGGTGCGAACCTTGCGGCACACCTGAAGTTATATCATATATATCAGATTTATAGCCATCAACAACAACATAGAAATACCTGTTAACCAAATAGGAGTTGAGCCATTTAAGAAAATGGCCTGTGAACCCATATGAAGATAGTTTGTGAATTAGTACACTATGTGAGACTTTGTCAAAGGCTTTGCAAAAGTCCGTATATATGACATCAACTTGCCCATTAGCATCCACAGATTCAATAGTATTTTCTATGAATAGAACTAGGTTAGTACTAGTAGACCTCGCAGTAGTGAAACCGTGTTGGTAATCGGATATATATTTTTTTATGTAACTTTGAATATTTGGGCATACTATACTTTCAAAAACTTTAGCCAAAGTTGAGAGAATTGAAATGGGCCTATAATTACAAACATTATCTTTAGAGTTAGATTTATGGATGGGAACAACCTTTGTTAGCTTCCACTTATCTGGGAATATTCCAGTGCTAAGTGAAAGATTAAATATTCTATAAAGAGGAATAGCTAATTGGTCCGCACATTTCATAAGAAAAATAGGGGGTATGTTATCAGCTCCTGACCCTTTTGAAATATCAAGTTTTATAAGCTTGGTGATAATAGTATCTTTGTCAATATATAAAGAAGGAAAACATTCAGAATTATTAATCATTACATTTAAATTGGTGGATGGCATATTTCCGTCCGGAATGTTACTGTTTGGGCAGTACACAGAGTGGAAATAAGAGCCAAACAGATTGCAAATATCCTCTCCAGTAAATGCTGAAGTCACTCCATTTGACATACATTTTGGATAGGTACTAGATCCGTTTCGCTTAGATTTTATATACGACCAAAAATACTTTGGTTGTTCCGTTATTTTATGTTCTATTCGACTTATATACAATTTATAGCATTGCTTGGACAATTGCTCACAGCGCTTACTGCATAAACGAAGGGCTATTTTATCCATGGGGTTTCCATAAAGGTTAAATTTTTTAATGTACTTGTTTTTCTCCCTAATACATCTCTCTAGTTTTTTATTAAACCATGGAGGCTTATTGCGTTTTTTGTTTAATATTGTAGGTACGAACTTTTTAATTAAACCATCCATATGCTCGTATAGAATATCGACCATCAGGTTAGGATCCTTTAGGTCCTTAAAAAGTTCCTGCCAGTTTATCAAATCTAGCTCCGAGTTAATATTCGTATAATCTGCTTTATTAAAATTAAATCTGACAGAATTGTTCGGTTCTAAGTTGCTATCCAAACTTAAATTCAATGTAATATCAAGTGGGGGATGATAAGGATCAATTTTACACAAACAATCTGTAGCTTCTGTTACAAGACAACCAAGTACATCCACAAAAATTAAGTCCAACAATTTGTTATTAAAATTACGGACATAATTACTCTGTTTTAAATTATTTAAATGTGTAAAATCTATAAAATCTTGATATAATTTAGGATACGCGTTGGAACGAGAAACATTTAAGTGAGACCAGACCAGTATGAAGAATAATTGTGCCAAATTTCGTTAAAATCCGTCGTGTAGTTTTTGTTTCTATAACGAATATACAGACAGACAGACAGACAGACAGACAGACAAAAATTTTACTGATTGCATTTTTGGCATCAGTAGCGATCCCTTATCACCACTTCATAGTTTTTTTTTAAATATATTTCATGTACAGAATTGGCCTCTCTACAGATTTATTATAAGTATAGATTGAAATTACATCGATATGTTTTCAGACAGCTACTCAACTTCTTGTTATTTTAAAATGATTAACTTATCTATTAGTTAAAACAACGTAAAAATTATTATCAGGTAAAAATCAAAAATCGAAAATTTGCTATATTAGTTAGTGATAATAATAAATATGCTATAATGGTAAATCTAAAAAACTTTCTCTCGTTATTTGTTTGTATTACGTAAAGTGTAAAGTGTAAAGTCAACATCCATCCGTCACGAAGTTTTGCGATTGTAATTAATATTAACATTGAAACTTTGCAAGCAGAAGAAAAACGCTTTAAAAGCAGAATATTGTAACTTATTCCACCCCTTTAATGTATACTGATGCATTCGATTTTGAATAATTGAAAAGCGAGCGAATGTAAATCAGTTATCGGCGTGGGACCGCAGACCGCGCCGTGGTATGCGCATAACGAGATTCATTAAATTTGCACCAACATGCCCCTAACTATTGTTGTAATTTTCTATTCGATATTAAATTACACATAGAATATTTTGCAATACAAAATAACGCATCGATGACGGTATAAAATTTCAATACATTTTATATATTGTTTAAAGTGTAGGCGCGTTTGCAGTATATAATTTACATGCAATTTTAATTGTGGAATTCATTTATATAGATCGTATAATTTAATTCTCATAATTGTTTTTGACGCTCTATATTATTTGCAACATATCTTTATTTTTCATATTTAAAATAGCTATGATTCAAAATGGAGTCTCATTGTCAAACAATGATAAATTTCATAACAGTATTAGCAAGCAATTAACTTTTTTAATTACTCGCTTTAAAAATGCACCAATTAATAACCCAACCCTCACTGAAAAACGCATCAACGAAACAAAAACACGTCCGTTAATTGTATACTAAATTAAAAAGGTGTTTGAAAGCGTTCAGGTGAACGGCCGCGGTTGATGCAGCAATAGCCGGGGGACAAAGCTAGTGTTAATTGGTGGGAAGTCCCCGGGGCAGGGACAATTAAAGTTCGTTACGGCTCGCCCCGGGCGGCCCGGGTCCTTCGATTGTTGCGATCCATTGTGCCCCTATTAACGGTTGACGGTGTTTGCGCGGATTTGCGATTGTCAAGTTTATCTTTCATTGTGTGGGGAGGTAATAGGTATTGTTATTTATAATATACATTTTAATGTGTGTGTAGGTTGAGCAAAGAAAAAGGCAGGATAGCTATACAATTTATCTCTTGGATAGAATGTTATGAATTTGAGGTATTATTTATTGAATTGTATTCTTTCAATTACTTTTACTATACAGGGTGTAATCGTTAAGTGTGCACAGGCGATTTTTCCGCAAGTATTACAGATAACAAAAATCTTTAAACTGATATCGAAAGTACTTAACCTAATGAGTAAAATGGCCGTAATAAATTTTTAAAAATAAATCGAGAAATATCAAAAAAATTATCTTTAAACCCTCCCATACATTAAGTATGAAATATGAATATCCCATAGACATTTAATATGAAAGATTTTAGCTTTCTTTTTTTTTTGGTTTTCTGCTTTAATTACTTCGCAAATTTGAAGTGGCATTTTCCACGCTTTTTCCGGACATTTTCACGCATTTTCCGGATATTTTCCGGGAATTTTCCGAGCATTTTCCGGGCATTATCCACGCTTTTTCCGGACATTTCCACGCAATTTCCGGATATTTTCCGGGGATTTTCCGAGCATTTTCCGGGCATTTTCCAGGCATTTTCCACGCTTTTTCCGGACATTTCCACGCATTTTCCGGATATTTTCCAGACATTATCCAGACATTTCCCTGGCATTTTCCGGTGATTTTCCGGGACTTTCCAGGAATTTTCCGGGAATTTCCCAGGCATTTTCCGGAGATTTTCCGAGCATTTCCCGGGGATTTTCCGGATGTTTCCCAGACATTTTCCGGACATTTCCCTGGCATTTTCCGGGGATTTTCCACGCATTTCCCAGACATTTTCACGCATTTTCCGGATATTTTCCAGGCATTTTCCAGGGATTTTCCACGGTTTTCCGGAAATTTCCACGCATTTTCCGAGCATTTCCCAGGCATTTTCCGGTCATTTTCCGGGAATTTCCCAGGCTTTTTCCGGGATTTTTCCGAACATTTCCCTGGCATTTTCCGGGGATTTTCCACGCATTTCCCAGACATTTTCACGCATTTTCCGGATATTTTCCAGGCATTTTCCAGGGATTTTCCACGGTTTTTCCGGAAATTTCCACGCATTTTCCGAGCATTTCCCAGGCTTTTTCCGGGAATGTCCCAGGCTTTTTCCGGGCTTTTTCCGATCATTTCCCGGGGATTTTCCGGATGTTTTCCAGACATTTTCCGGACATTTTCCGGACATTTCCCTGGCATTTTCCGGACATTTCCCTGGCATTTTCCGGGGATTTTCCAGATATTTTCCGGGGATTTTCTGCTGGCTGTCAGGGAAATGTCCGGAAAATGCCTGGAAAATTCCCGGAAAATGCGTGAAAATGTCCGGAAAAACGTGGAAAATGTCACTTCAAATTTGCGAAGTTATTAAAGCAGAAAACCAAAAAAAGAAAAAGAAAGCTAAAATCTTTCATATTAAATGTAGGTATATGGGATATTCATATTTCATACTTAATGTATGGGAAGGGTTTAAAGATAATTTTTTTGATATTTCTCGATTTATTTTTAAAAATTTATTACCGCCATTTTACTCATTAGGTTAAGTACTTTCGATATCAGTTTAAAGTTTTTTGTTATCTGTAATACTTACGGAAAAATCGCCTGTGCACACTTAACGATTACACCCTGTATATTATATAAAATATAGAATGTGTGTAATATCAAAATGGACTTTGTTACGTTTTGTAAGTATAGTGTAAATCTGGCAATGGTAGGCACGTTAACATATGGAGCTGTTAAATACAAAAGGTTCAACAAATTTGGTATAATAATATTGAAACAACAATATCGTAAAGCCCCACAAAACACCTGTCATAAAGGAGGGTATATCTGATATCCGGAAAATTTCCGGATCTCTAATGCTGTTATCGTGCGCCCATAGAAAGTCAACTAACCGTGAATAAATACTTAATCCAACAGAGGGCCTTTTAATATTAAATAATACTTCACTTCAGAAAATTTAACGGTGAAAGAGGAGATTGTTTTACGTAATTTTTATCGTTTAATAATAGTGGAGTAAAGTTCTTCATTTTGTACTTACCTAAATGAATATTCTCTACATTTTCTAATGTTTAAAGTAAAAATAAAATCTATCATCTTCAAATCACAGTTTAGTCATCATCCCATACAATATATCATTATAATGGGTTCAGTTGTTTCAGTTGGACAACAGACACCATTTTATAAAAAAAAATTGTTACCATGTTTCATATAAATATCAGTCGTGAACCTCGTCTTAATATATTTACAATTCGTTTACATTTTCCTTCGCTAACATTATTCATAATGCATCTAAATTCAGCGCGTTAACGACAGAGCTTTTGTTATTTTACGAGATTGTTTATGACCTAACTAAAGAGCTATAAAGATAAACGTACTTATGTTATAAAACTACAGTAAAATAACAATTCATAATTTTACACGTGGAGAAGTTTAATGCTTTCAAATTCACTTTATAAAGTATGAATACAGTTGAACTTTTCTACAGTTTGATCAGCATGATTTGGATATACATATTAGCAGTCTGCCCCGGCTTCGTCCGTCTTTCAAATACAATCGTGTATATTATGTGCATGTCCTAATGGCAATGGAAGTTCAATATATCGATGCTCAAAATGCCTACAAAACTTTAGCTTTTTATTTATATGTACGGAAAATTAAAGGTTTATTTAGCGCGATATAATCGCGGATGACATCCGATACAGCACAATATCATAAAGCGAGCATAACGTACTTGACATTACAACATCCGAGTCGATCACAAAATGGCGACAATAAAATATCAATTTGCGTGTTTACGACTTACACGCTCGTTTGACACCGCCATGTTGCCATAAATCCGCAACGACACGCGAAAACTGATGGGAAATAGACCAAGTTCAACAGGGAATGTATTTTCAATATTGTGCCGTACTTATGTATGTATGTATGTACTTTTCCCACCTTTTGTTGTGATTGTATAGTTTTGATCTCCTTAATTTACTAATGGGCCCTCTTACTAATGGGTAGCATTCGCCCAACGAATGATCGTGATTGCC
Organism: Colias eurytheme; assembly: GCF_061535395.1. Classification (NCBI taxonomy): domain Eukaryota; kingdom Metazoa; phylum Arthropoda; class Insecta; order Lepidoptera; family Pieridae; genus Colias; species Colias eurytheme. The sequence goes on along the minus strand of NC_142993.1, from coordinate 250,617 downwards.
TCTACTCGTCCAACGTTAGCCATTGTGAAGAGGGCCCATTAGACAGCGTAACATTTGCCAACCTGCATTAATTGGCCATAGGAGTGGATTGTGGCTGGCCACATTGGTCGCCTGTGTTCCTATAGTGGAAACAACATTATGAAGAAGATATGTTCCATATGAAGGTTAAATACCACTATACAATTAAACATAAAGGAAACGTAATATAACTTAAACATTGTTAGTAAAGCATAGTTTATTCAGCTGCAATGAGTTCCTAAACAGACTGAGAATCCTAAACACACTCGTCTGTTATTTCAATAGAGGAAACTTCGTTGTAATTAAATGTAGTTCTCGCAAAATGTTATAATATCTCTTCATAATTAATGGAAATGTCTGACTGCAGAATATTGACTTAGTATATTGGATTAGTCCTCCGTTGAATAGTCAGTTTGATACGTTTCTGTTTCATGTTATTATGTGAAAAACAAATGTTAAAAATATCAATAACATAAATCACCAATATGTTTTCAGACGTTTCTTCGGATTTGTACTAAAATTATCATAATTTAGTTAGATTTTTTTAATTTAAAATTGCTAATCATTTAGAAAGTCATAAAGATACTTTAAAAAGTGGTTCATGAGATGATTAAAAATCGTGTCTTAATGTATTTCTTACTTAATATTGACATCAAAAACTAACTTTTATATTAATTACAAGATTAGACATTCCCACAGCAAATCAATATCATCGATATAACATATATTACGTCTCACCACCCAATCTTAAGTTTTACCACCTTCACTATATCAGATTTACAGCCAGTAATAAATCAAGAGAGTTTACACGCGGTTGGGCGGCGCGTGAAGGGCGGGCGGCAACAAGTGGCGCCCGCCCGACGTGCCTCACTCGCTGTACTAATGATCTAATGTGGCAAAAATGTAGTCTTGATTTCGTATTGAGTGTTGGTTGGTGGGGTAATTTGGGCTGATGATAAAAAGATAATTTTCGCCGATATGTTAACGAAATAAATAACAAGAAATTCGTAATACTACAGTAATTTATTTTTTGGTATTTGAGGTAGAGACATCTGTAATCAGAAAACATAATGTACTATTAAAAGGTTACATAATGAAAACTGTTTAAAAATCTGTCTGTAAAACCGATTTCTCGTCTTCACAACACATTTGAAATATATTATGTTCATACAAATCGGAAATACGCAGTTATTTAAACTGCAGAAAGTTTTTCAGTCCATTCTAACTCTTTTACAAGACAACTGCACAAAGCCGAGTACCATCTACACGAGGACTTGATGTTCTTAGCGTTCCTTGAAGTAAAGTTTTAGAACACTTATTTATGCTAACTTTAGAAGGATACATAACAACTACGTTTTGAACTGAAAACGCTGCATAACTTTGATTGTCTTGTCTTTATTCTTCTCAATTTATGCGTATAAATTATTATTTGACATACATAATAAATATTATTATTGTATTGTTACAGAACGAGACCAAACCACCCTGGAGCAGTGGTGGAAATCAGTGACAACCCTTTAGATGCCAGCAAGGTACTATCTTTATATATTACATTATATAGAGCCGTTCTAAGAAATATAGAGAATCAATTATTTCATTAATACTATCAGGAATTTTTGACTTTCATTGATTTCAATACTGGCAAGGTTTCAGTTTGAATCGTCATAATCGTCCTAATTTCTTGCCTGATTTTGAATAAATCGAAATCTACCTTCCTATTCCAGTTCTGTCCGCATTTTGGTAGCCAAACCAGCCATATTGTGGCAAACCGCATTCAACTGTCCATTTGGAATGCTTGACATCTATTGCAATTTGCATGATTTAACTATATTTAACTGTATTTGGGAATCAATGTGTTTGCAGTTTTAATATAACTTGTGTAACCTCATCGAACCAAACTTTTTTATACATAAATTATCCGCTATCAGTCTGCCATATTTGTAATCTATAATTACTAAAGAACAGAAAGATGAGTAAGACATATACCAAACCCAAACAAATAAGAATAGACTGTGTACCTTGTTAGTTTCGGAGATAAATAAAACAACTAAGTGACCAGTTTATAATGAAGCTAATTACCAACTGAACAAATACAGTAAAGGCAAAATATATTTCATATGTTAGATGATACAGGACCATATAATGTGCAATGTGCGTACGACACAGAATGCTCTAAACTGACGTAGACTTTACCACTTAAGCTGCGTTTCCACCAGAGATCTGCGAGGATGCGTAGCGAGGGTTTGTAAAGAACCAATCATATCGCTTCATTAGCGATACTATTGGCTCTTTAAAAATCTCTTGAGCCTTATGCTCCCCTATCAACATAAACTTCACATTCCCAGCTACTAATAGCATTCGAGAGCGGTCTCGTAGTAGTATGGGACTTGCGCGCCCGAGCTGCGGAGTGGCGCGGCTACCTCGGCACGGGCGGGCCGGGCGAGGCCGTGCGCGCGGCGGCGTGGCAGCAGGACGGCAAGTTCATGACGGCCCACGCGGATGGAGCCCTAGCTACCTGGACTACCAGGTCACCACGGCCCTCGTCGATGTCGTACCCGCATGGTTAGTGTAGAGATATAATATAGCTAATTCGAAGTTGAAAGATTTGGTGTTGACTGTTAAAAGCGTTTGCGAAATTGTTTTAGATAGTGGGAGTGGTAGAAACTTTTAGACATTAAATTTAAGATGTAAGCAAAATTATGTGTCGTTCTTACGTTATGTGCTAATGTACTATATGTATTGCACCAGGTTATCATTTTGTAATTTAACGTATATAAAAAGATAATATAATATCATGTCACCATTTCGACAGACTTGTTAATTTTTTTTCATCTGAATATTTTCTAGAATACTAGTGTTTGTTAGACAATAATAGATGAATGTATGATTTCAGCAAAAGCAAACAAAGACGGAAAGCTGGAGCCCTGTAAACCTATACATAGATTAGAATGGAAAACATCAAGAACTGGGTAAGTTATGTTTTTGTAAAAGTTGTAAAAGTAAAATTGACCCCGGATTTGATTAAATGAGGTAATAATCTATCTATTCTTGATCAAGACTATATCTTTAATCTATTTATTTCTTGACACGATCCGAAATAATATCTAACACTAATATTTCTAATGCACCTTATCTGTACCCGTCTATCTGTCTTTTTTTTAATAGCTTACTCACACTAAGGTTTGACTTAACTTATTAGCTAGGTATTGTACTATATTATAGTATTCTTCTCTCGACACTTCGTACATTGGTGAAGGTCGCTAGAATCACATTTATAACTTTTTTTGTCTTGTTAAAGTATTCATAAATTTAGAGAACTAACTGACCCGCACAACTTCTGCCCTCAATACGAATATTTGTTTCTCTTTCGAACCATTTTCCATTGATGCTAAATTTCTAATGTTTTTGTAGTTTCAAATATTAGCTCGTTTAAATAAACAATCAACTCGTTTAAAAAAAGGTAGGTACAGATTCAAAAACATCCCTTTACAGGTACTTCTTTTTAGAGTTCGGTACCGAAAGGTTAATACGAGACCCTAAACTATAACACGTAGACGCTTATTCAAAGAATCCTTAGAATATATATTCACTTGCAAGTTTTGCTCGTAGTTGATAAAATTAGCTATACGGAACCCTTGTCGCTAGTCCAACAAATGTTTTCCCACTTTCTATCACATTAAAATTCATATCGATCTTTATCCATTTTCAGCGAGAGCATGGTGATATTCTCAGGCGGGTTGCCCACGGACAAGGCGGGCCGCACGCACAGCGTGACCGTGCTCAATGGCAAGAGCACCACGGTTCTGGAGATGGAGCACAGCGTGGTTGACTTCGTCACGCTCTGCGAGAGTCCACACGCTGCAGGTAATAGAGTGACAACGTGTTGGCTAGTCCACACACGCCACGTATTCTCCACATAGCCTCCTTCGGACGCTTGCGTATGCAAAGTAAATACTTTGACCTATAGTCGGCCACACAGACCATGCAACATCGCAGGGTAACTACAACGCAATCATAACATTCCGTCAAGCTTTTTGGTAAAAAATAATCCGAGTTAATTTCTTCATTTATTCATTTTACTCTGTCTGTCTGTATGAAACTGAATGACGCCGCGTGTGTACACTATGACTATTGGTAGGTATGTTAAACGACGCACTGGCTGCGCTGATTCGACGCACGCCGTCTGGACTGGCCCTGATTTTCTTTTACGTGTGCGTCGATATATCAAACACTATTAGATATCGATATATTTGTCAAATTCAAACAGTTATTTATTAAATAAGACTTCTTCTAGAAGCACTTTTGTCATAACATAGTTTTAACATTTACCACCGAACCGACAAATAACAACAGCCATTACCTGTTCCAGACTACCAAGAACCATATGCCATAGTGGTGCTACTACAGAACGACCTGGTGGTGATCGACCTGCAATCCCCCGGCTACCCGTGCTTCGAGAACCCCTACCCCATGGACATTCATGATTCGCCTGTCACCTGCTGTTCCTACTTCGCGGACTGCCCTTCGGATTTGGTAAGGATACCTCCAATATATGGTTATTCTTAAAAATGTATTAAGGATATAGACTTTGACTTATAAATATAGAGCTTCTACGCGTGATTTCATTCTTGTGATGACAGACTGCGATGCGAAGTGCCATGATTCTTCCAGATTCAATCGTTTGTACAAAAGAGTATTAACGTGAAACCTTTTTTTCACACATCAATTCACAAAAATGACAGCAAATTATTTAAGTAAATTATTTTTATATTTAAGTAACTTAAAAACTATCACGGCCACTACCAACTCTATTGTTTAAATCGTCAATCAAATATTTACGGTCTGTAAAAACCAGCACCATTACAATAAAAATGCATTTGGAATCGCTCTTTGTGCTATGTCTTGATTTATTTTTCATCTATACTATACTTAATATTATAAAGCTGAAGAGTTTGTTTGAACACGCTAATCTCAGGAAATACTGGTCCGATTTGAAAAATTCTTTCGGTGTTAGAAAGCCCATTTATCGAGGAAGGTTATAGGCTATATATCATTACCCTAAGACCAACAGGAGGGGAACAATGCGGGTGAAACCGCGGGGCACAGCTAGTCGTATCTTTCCAGAATACCAAACAATATGTCTTTTTCTATGTCTATATTATTCAAATATACTTTCAAACTATTCCAGATACCCGCATTCTACTCAGTTGGTCGGGCCGGCAACAAGAAGGCCGCTGGCTTCAGTGAGAAACTCTGGCCGATAGATGGTGGCGAGTGGGCGCCAGCTTCTTGTTCATATAGCGAGATTATACTTACTGGGTAATGGGATATGCAACTATAGACTCTATTAACATGTAGCATAAGACCTGTTTCAATAAATATCTTAAAGCTATTTATGATCTGTTAGCGATAACGGCGAGTAGGGGAGCGAGGGGCTAGTTGTAATAATTTTCAAAAATACTTTTATATCTCGCGATATCTTGGCTAGCTTATCATCAACTAAACTTTGATTGAAACTTTAACTATTCTTCTATTATGTTAAATCGAAAAAATATAAAAAATCCAGATAACTTTTCCGCAATTACTGTTTTATTTAAAAAAGGGAAGTGTTACAACGTACCGCGTGCTTGGGGTTAGTTGTAACATCTATTGGGGCAAGTAGTAACATCAATTAAAAACAAAAATGTGACACCTTCAATCATTTATTTTTTTCACATATCTAATTATTTTGCTTTGTTTATAACAATAACTAACTAAGTACTTCTAAAATATGTATTTTCTCATTAAATAATTAACTGAAACATACTTTTTATATACTTAATCAACAAATTAACGATTTAAGTTTTTAACTAGTAAGCTAGTTTCCTTATTTCGATAGGAAGTAATCCAAAGTATATTTCGGCACACTTAAGTATATATATAGACATTTTACGTTCTTCTTCTTCTGTGAATACTTGTCTAGGCTTGACATAACCTACTTTTGGACTTTCATTGCTCTTCTTCTTCTTAGTATTGCCCGCTCTGTCTTTCCCTTATACTCTTTCATTCTAAATCAAAACAAATATGGTATGTCCTGTATGGTGGAACTCACAGCAATCTGGGGGCAAGTTGTAACATGTTACTACTAACCCCGAGATTTTGTTACAACTAGCCCCTAGGTATAATTTTTAATATTTATCAAGATAACTATTAAATCAACTTAGTAATTTTAAAAACAATTACAGAACATCATTAATAGTTATATTCTATCATCAAATAAAATATATACAACTCTAATTAGTCGTAAATAGTAAAGCCAACCAAAAAGTTACGAAAGTGAAATAATACGTTAACTGGCGCCCATGAAGCCCTTGCACACATCTAGCTAATCATCTGGCTGGCAGGACACTGGCTGTGATGAAGCGGTGTGGCCAGTTATAATCGTAAGATTCAGTAAAAAAAGACGTCAATAAGGTTTACATTATTATTGAAAAAGGTCTGTTACTACTTACCCCTGTTACAACTAGCCCCTTGCTCCCCTACTGGGCACCCGCATATTGTTCGTGTAGCGAGATAATACTTACTGGGTAATGGGATACGCCATAATAGACTTTATTAACATTCATGATAAGGCACATTATTGAAAATTAGATATTTAAAAACTTTCGCTGTCGCTAGACATGCAATTATTCGCTATAACTAATTTTTCCTATTCGTATAATTTATTCGAAAACACTTTTATTTATACCGAGTTCAATATTATTTATTTATGGTTGAATAATGAGTTTTTGTTTTCTTTTCAGGCACGCTGATGGTAGTGTAAAGTTTTGGGATGCTAGCGCGGGAACTTTACAAATTTTATACAAATTGAAATGTTCAAAAGGTAAGTAAGTTAATTGTCATAATGACACCATTGAAATTTATTGAAGAAAATCTTAAAATATTAGGTCAGTAAAAAGGTACATTTATAAAAATATTATATTGCTATCTTGTTAGTTTAGTATGATAAATAAATAAAAAATGCATATAAGAAACATATACTCGTATCTTGAATAAGATGAAGTTTTTTTTCATATCATGATCAGCCTCGCCTTTACGGCACGACATATATGTATACATAGTGCTGCGGTTTATTGTCACGCACACAACTATTGCTAGCTATGCTCAAGTAATTGTTGCGTCTCATATTTACGTACGACGACGTATTTCTGTAAAGTTGCATATAGTGAATTATTTTTTGAAAAATAAGGTCATAAAGAAGTTTCACTTCTTACGTGTGTACACTAGTACACGCACACATTTTTTTATTTATTTTTGTTCCTTCAGTGTTCGAGCGGCGTAGCGGCAGCGGCGCGGGGGTATGCGGGGCCAGCGCGGGCGCGGCTGGCGGGCTGGCGGGGCCGAGCGGGCTGGCCGGCGACGAGGACAGCCCGCTCGGCATCCAGCACGTGGCGCTGTGCGCGGAGTCGCGCCGGCTGGCCGTGGCGCTGCCGCACGGACACGTCATGCTGTTCAAGTTCCGCAAGCAGGAGGTCACCGCGGAGACGCACGTGAGTGAGGTTTATAGGTTGTAGGGGGGGTCATTTGGTAAAGAGCCAAGGAGTACGTAAACACTGGCGATATTGTTTAATTTTTTTTCATTATTCATTTACTAGTTAGTTAATTATTTTCTAATATCGGTTTGTATATAAATTTCCAAATATATTATTTACGTAGGTACGTAGATATTAATTAAATAACGGTTTACTAAAATTTTTACCTTTATTTATTAATACTAACTATAAAATAAAACGTATTTATGGTGATTTCAGGTATTAGAAATCCCTGTGATATCCGATGCAGTAGAAGAGGAGGCATCTCCCGACGCGGAGGGCGGACGCTCCGCATCTTGCGGGCGAAGCGAAGACGAAACGAGACGGGTAATGTAAAAAAATATTCATACGTCCACATAATTAGAAAACATATTTAGCTTCACTAATTAAATTACTTACTTAAATTGGAAATGAGACCCCTGTAGAAATAGTAGTAAAGATAATCAGTACTTTGTGCTTATTCCAGGATTAATCGTATAAACTATACAGGAATTCGCGCGATGTATCAATGTTTGGAATAATAAATATTATGTACATGCACATTGCACAGAGTCCAAATGAATATCGTAACGTGTGTTTTTTTTTTTTTACAAATTTTATAGTGTTTCATAACACAAGACGGCATTGTTTTAAACTATAACGAGACCGTCGTTTCGTGTTATGTGATGCGTCAGACCAGTCGCTTATAGCACTGCCACCGGTTTGTATTTGAAGGTTTTTTTAAAGTGAATTTAAGATCTGATGCAAGTTTTGATTTACTGCAGTAAATTTATGCTTCTAAGCATATTTTTGTCATTTTCACGTTGTTCGGTTTTTTATTAATTACGTTCACGACTAAGACGTCACTTATTACATTGTTTGCTTCAATCAGTAATAAAACAGATTCAATAGAGGAAAGACGTTTCATTTCAACACAAAAACACAGTTTATGCAAAAACGAGCCTTATTGCCGCAACATATGGTCGCATTCGTACCGGATTATCTGAGCTACAATCGAAGAACAAAAGAAGCACCCGTGCAATTGATCGCGATAAGACGCTCATTATACAAAGTTATTTGTTACGAAGTTGTTATTGAAAGACAATATTATTTATGATGGCGAATAATAATACGGAACAAATCATACGTGTTTTGGAAAGTACGGCGGAACTCATCAAAAAAACGCAAATTAACATATCTAAGTGTCCTAAACAAAGACTATCTAAAGGATATATACAATCGAGAATTAAACATTTGGAGGATTATTGGCAAACCTTTCAAAGCGCACACTTAGATTTAGTTAAGATAACGCCGCGTGAACAAAAGGCGCTTTTACCATACTTCGTCAACGAAGAATTTTACATTCACGAGGACCTTTATTTATGCATACTCGCTGATTTGAAGGATAAATTATTGAACATGGAATCCACTGCATCAGCCCTGGAGTCCAGCCATGACAGCACCGTGGTACACATCAACGATCGAGTGAGGTTGCCGCGGATTGAGTTGCCTACGTTCGCCGGGAGCTATGAGGAATGGCCGACATTCAATGATTTATACCTAAGTTTAGTGCACAACAACAGTACGCTGTCCGAGGTACAAAAACTACATTATCTTAAGTCCAGTGTATCAGGCGAGGCAGAAAGTTTATTACGTAATATTAGAATTACTGATGCTAATTATACACAGGCTTGGGAAACATTAAAATTAAGGTACGGAAATAAACGTTTAATTGTTAACTCTTTATTAAAAAGACTTTTTTCTCAGAAAAAATGTATGTCGCAAACTGCTTCACAGTTAAAATCATTATTAGATACTACTAATGAAGTTTTAAATAGTCTTGAAAATTTAAATGTATCCATCGACTCTTGGGATCCGATTATAATATTTCTTGTAGTGCAGAAGTTAGACCCAGAGTCTCATAAAGCGTGGGAGGAATTTGCGTATACAAAAAGTGAAGAGTTACCGAAGTGGTTAGATTTAAAACAGTATTTGGAGTCTAAATTTCGTACATTAGAATTAATTACACCGCCTGTAAGGTCCACTAAAGAACGCGTTTTTCATGTAAGTACGTCCGTGAATTCTGTGAAATGTAATTGTATAATGTGTAATGAGAATCATAATCTATGTAAATGTAAATCTTTTGCAAAACTGAATTGTAATGAACGTGTTGAATATGTAAAAAGTAAGAAATTGTGTTTTAACTGTTTGGCCCCAGGTCATTCGGCATTTAAATGTCGTATACCTTTGTCGTGTCACATATGTAAAAAGCGTCATCATTCTCTTCTACACCGATCAAATATAGGTACAGATTCGTCGGTATCCGAGGTTACTACACAACCGTCGACATCAATGCGGACCGATGTAGATGAGAAGAAGGTGCATACTACAATGACGTCTTTACATAGTCAAGGAGATGGTGAACATAAGGTAAGTCTCTTGGCAACTGCGGTAGTAGTCATTAAAGGTGAAAATGGACACACTACTACTCTCAAGGCACTAATAGATTCAGGGTCACAGGCATGTTTTGTTACTCAACGAGTTGCACAAGTCTTAAAGTTACAGCTCAAGCCGGTTAATATGGTAGTTACTGGCATGGAGTCTTTGAAGGTACATGTAAAGAATGAAGTCAAGGTAAATATTTTGTCTCGGTGGGAACCTAAGTTTGAGTTACCAGTACACGCCTACGTGATGTCAAAGTATTTAAAAATAAACTTACCTTCGAAAAATAGTATTAAACATGAGCTTGTACACTTTAACAATTTAAATTTAGCAGATCCAAACTTTTATGAGTCGGGTTGTATGGATCTTTTATTAGGTGTAAATGAATACACAAAAATTCTACAAGAAGGTTTAATCAAGGGTCCCTCAGGTACTATATGTGCTCAAAATACCAACCTGGGCTGGATCATTATGGGTGGAATTAATATGAAAGTTAACACTATACATAAGTCTTTAATGGTTACAAATTTAACTAGTGATTCAAATATTAATGACTTACTTAAAACTATATGGGAGATAGATATTGATACAAATAGAAAGTTAACTAAAGAAGAACAACTATGTGAAAATATATATGAAAGGACACATGAGAGAGATAGTAATGGAAAATATATAGTTACATTACCTTTTAAAACTGAAAAGCTGCTTTCACCTGAAGGAAACACGAGAGAAGTAGCTATAAGAAGATTGTTGCAATTAGAGAGAAGATTTAAAAGAGATCCAGATCTGAAAAAAGAATACCTGAAAGTTATAGAAGAATACAAAGAATTAAAACACATTGAAGAAGTACCTGAAAAAGAAATAAATAAAAAAGCAGTTTACTTACCCCACCACGCCGTTGTACGCCAAGATAAGGAGACCACGAAGACTCGAGTTGTGTTCGACGCTTCCTGTAAAGGTACTAACAATATATCATTAAATGATGAACTCTTACCTGGTCCAGTATTGCAAGAAGATCTTAGAAACATTATTATGAGGTGGAGAACTCATAAAATCTGTTTCGTATCAGATATTCAGAAAATGTACAGAATGATATGGATGAATAGGAATGATGTGGACTACCAACGAATAGTCTGGCGAAATGATCCAGCTGAAAATATACAAGATATGAGATTACTTACCGTCACTTTTGGAACAGCATCCGCTCCATACCTAGCTGTAAGAACACTTAAACAACTTGCTGCTGATGAAGGTCGTCATTTTCCTGAAGCTGCTAGAATATTAAATGAAGATTTTTACGTAGACGATTGCATGTCTGGTGGTGATAATTTAGAACAATGTATTCAACTAAGAAAAGATTTGACGGAACTATTGCGAAGAGGAGGTTTTGATCTTAAAAAGTGGTCGTCTAATAGTGCAGAATTTTTACAATCTTTAGAAGCAAATGATAGATCTACAAAGGCGCATTTAGATATTAAATTAGATGGTATTGTGAAGGCATTGGGTGTTCAATGGAATTTGGGAACGGATAGATTCGAATACAATTTTAGTTTAGAATCAATAAATGATGATAACGTTATTATAACTAAACGCAATATTCTTTCTGATATACAAAAATTATTTGACCCATTGGGATGGATTGCACCTTGCATTGTTTTAGCTAAAATTTTAATGCAGAAGTTATGGCTTGAAAAAGCAAACTGGGATGAGGATCTTAATATTTTTATAAAAGAAGAGTGGAAGAATATTCGAAATGATCTCCAAAATATAAGGGATATTACTATAGACAGATGGCTTGGAACAGTAAATACAAATTTTGATTCAATTGAAATTCATGGGTTTTCAGACGCTTCGACATTAACTTATGCTGCAGTTGTTTACTGTCGTGTTAGAAATGATGATGGAACTTATAGTACAAGTCTAATTGCTGCAAGAACAAGGGTTGCACCACTTAAGACGATATCATTACCTAGACTTGAACTCTGTGGAGCTTTATTACTTTCTCAACTTTTGAAGCAAGTATCACAATCACTGCGTATACCAACATCCAAGGTTTTTGCTTGGACAGATTCATCAATTGTTATTGCTTGGCTATTTGGTGAACCTTCAAGATGGAAAGCTTTCGTCGCAAATAGAGTAGTTGAGATAGTTTCTACAGTAAACAAGGAACAATGGCATCATGTTCAATCTCACGATAACCCAGCAGATATAGCTTCGCGAGGAATGCTTGCTATAAATCTTAAAAACTGCGACATTTGGTGGAAAGGTCCCACATGGTTAAGAAACAATGAACTACAATTAGAAAGACCAGAATTTATACAAACTGATTTAGAAAAAAAGAAGATACACGAAGATACAGTCACACTAGCAAATACTATACAAGATAAAATTTCATTGAAATTTGAAGAATTTGATACATTAAAAGAATTATTGAGAACAATAGCTTATTGTAAGAAATTTTTAAGGTTTAAAAAGAATAAAGAAGACATGAAAATAACAACTGAAGACATAGATGAGGCATTGAATACTTGTATAAAAATAGTACAAAGGGAAGAATTCGAAGAAGAAATGGATTCATTAGAAAAAGGACAACAGGTGAAGAAAAACAGCAAGATTAAGACACTAAATCCCTATTTGGATGAAGATGGAATTATCAAGGTGGGCGGAAGGTTAGGAAATGCAGACATAAGAGAAGACGTTAAACATCCCATAATAATCAGGGAAGCACCTATCACTGTACCGCAACCAAATTTAGAATCTCTTAAATTAACACATTTATCTCGTTGGCAATATTGTCAAAAAATGTTAAATGATTTTTGGTGCCGTTGGCAAACTGAATATTTGACCAGTTTACAACAGCGAACAAAATGGTTGAAGAAGAATGATGAATTTAAAGTAGGTGATGTTATTTTGATTAAACAACCTAATTTGCCACCTGGCAAATGGGCATTAGGGCGTATCACTGCCAAACACCCGGGGCCAGACGGTTTCACTAGGGTTTATAGTGTAAAAAGCGGTGATAGTATAATTAAAAGAAGTGTATCTAAATTATGTTATCTTCCTATCAATACAGATATCAATTAATCATTTAAAACAAGCGAGTCAATTCATTTCGTATGTAATTGTTCTTTTGCTATGGTATATGTATGTGTATTTGATTAATTATAAAGTGTAAAATGTAAAACCTATCTGTATTGTTGTTATGTGTATAGATACACAAATATTTACCTATTATAAAACTGTCATTAAAATTGTATAAAATTGTGTGTGTAAAGTAAAATATAAATAACAAAGCCTGCAAAGATTGTGTACTTGATAAATTTATTAAAAATTAAGGTCAAAATTATAGTATTGTAAACATATGTTCAATGTAATAAGTATATGTAACATTCAGATTTAAGGTATATATTGATTCTAAGGTGTTATATTTTGTTAATTCATACAACATGCCGCTTTATTTGTAATTTAAGTAGAATAATTCGATTGTTATTTGAAAGGACTAGTGTAGTCCTTTGGTGGGCGGTATGTTCGGTTTTTTATTAATTACGTTCACGACTAAGACGTCACTTATTACATTGTTTGCTTCAATCAGTAATAAAACAGATTCAATAGAGGAAAGACGTTTCATTTCAACACAAAAACACAGTTTATGCAAAAACGAGCCTTATTGCCGCAACACACGTTTTATGTCATAACTCATAACTAGCTTACCGCCCGCGGCTTCGCCCGCTTTGTCTAAAACCTAATAAATTATATACTTAAACCTTCCTCTTGAATCACTCTATCTATTAAAAAAACCCGGATCAAAATCTGTTGCGTAGTTTTAAAGATTTAAGCATACAAAGGGACATAGGGCCAGAGAAAGCGACTTTGTTTTATACTATGTAGTGAAACATATTTTTGTAATTTTCACGTTTTATGTCATAATATAACAGTGTGTACACGTGTTCCAGGCAAGCGGGGCGGTGTGCGGGGCGGGCGGGGCGGGCGGGGCGCTGGGCGCGCGCGTGCGGGGCAGCGCGGGCACGGGCGGCGCGCGGCGCGCGGCCGGCTTCCAGGCCGCACTCGTCGCGCTGCAGCTCGGGCCGCCGCACCCCGTCGCCGCGCTCACCATCAACTCGTCTTACGGCCTGTGAGTTTGACTTAGAAACACATTTATTCCCAAATTATACAGTACATTAAAGTATAGAGAATGCTTATATCGTAAAAAAATGTATAACATTATGTGATGTCGTAATAATATATTATAATACACGCAATTCGAAGACGGTTAAACTGAAAAGTTTTGTAGTGAAATTTCTTGAGAATAAAATTTCACGGCCACGCCATGGAGCAAGGCGACGATTTTGGTATCTTCGAATCTTGCGAAAGAAGTTTCACTTCTGACACATGTACTCGGCCCTTTTTACTCCAACTGACTCATCATGTTAAACATTTATTAATTCAATTTAACTATTAATGTTTAGTTATAAACAGTTTATTTTTTTCATGTCGATAACCTATTTTAAGTTAAGGAAGAGCGGGTCCTCCTGACACAGGTTTTATTTAATCTTACTAGGAGGGCCCTACTACTCCATAAAATTTACAAACGAAATAAACTATTTTTATTTTATTTATAAATTTTAAACTTCTTCTAAAAGCACTTCTGAATCATCGTAACATAGTTTTACCATTTAAAACCGAACAACAACAAAAAATGCTGTTTGTTCAGTTATTAGTCCTGGTACCTTTTACAGTAAATTCTTGTTTTATATTATGAAATCCGTCCAGCATGGCGTGGGGCGGGGAGCGCGGTATCGTGGTGGTGGACATCTGGCGGCGCGTGGTGGTGGCGGCCCTGCCCGCGCACGCGCTGTACCTGCCCGAGCCGACGCTGCGAACCGACCGCCCCGACCGCCCCGACCGCCCCGACCGCCCCGACCGACACGACCGCCGCTCGCCGGACCTCGACCAGGTAACACGTGACATAGACGGAACACGACATCACTCGCGGCGCTATCTCGATATCCGACACACGTACATTCCCACAATGTTGGCATTCTAATTGTATTTTTGACGGCTACATGTATTGTCAGTATTTGAATGAGACCGTCGCACATTTCTATATACTTTATTTTTTATTTCTTGAAATTTCACACATTCGGATCGTCCCACAATTTACGTAAAATACAAAAAATAGAAGATACGAGGTATTATTTATGTTTGAATATGTCTTCTACATAACAAAAATAAGTTTTTACTGTTTTTTTTCACCAGAAATAAACGAATCGAAACAAGTATTTCAAAAAACACATTTACTAGGAAGCCCACTGAACGATACACTATGTAACAGGAAAGTAGTGGAATAGAGTTATTGAATTTAATCTGTAATACACTATAGATGATTAGAGAGTGGCAACATTTTCACATTCGATTTTATTTGCGTATTAATTTCTTTAAATTTTGTGTTGCAATAACCAAAACAATAGCAAAGCGGTTTCCCTGGTTTGCCCTAAAATAGCCTTTAAATATAATTCGAGTCGGTTAAATGTGTAGCGCTAACAATGTTCCCAGCTTGTCCCGTTAGATATCAGCATGGCATTTAGAAATTCTTTACTAGCTTCACGTCACTTCTTACCTGTCATACCACTTTAGCGACACTGACGCTACTTAAAAGTATAAATATTCTTCATTATAACTATTTTATTTACAAAAAACTATCTCGCGTAGAGCATTTATTTGTTATCTTTGTGTCAACGACCATTTCTTGAGTATCATTGCTACGTATTAAACTTTTGCTAGGCCAAATTCATAGAGAAATGTTCGTTGGTCCACCATTGTGTCGTCTAGTCTCGACGCAACACTAGCCGCATACGAACGCGTTTCGTGTGCGGTTATCAACAAAATGATGTATTCCCCTCTCCCTGAAGCTGGAGGAGTCGCCGGGGAGCCCGGAGCCCGCGGAGGAGGCGCCGCCCGACCCCAAGCTCGACATGAGGCGCAAGTCCACGCCTTGGAAAACGTTCAACCTGAAACGGCAACTGTCAAAAGTCGATCTCAAATTAAAAGCCGCTTTCGGTCCCGTCGATAACGAGGACAACGTCGAAAAGAGTAACTCGCAATTCTATTGCGAGCCGACGGAGAAACCGGACAGCGCTCAAGAGTCGAACAACGACTCTCCGGATGGTGAAGAACCTTCAGAAAAAAACACGGAAGAGGACAAAAGTCAATTATCGTCGCCGTTGCGCGTGTGCTCCGATGTCTTCGAGAGAATGCACAAAGAACTACAAGAGAAAAGATCGTCCGACGTCTACGATAGAATGCACAAAGAGCTGCAGGAGAGGTGGCAGGACAAGGATCGAATAGAGACTTCCCCTGAAGTGTCGCCTTCGAAACTCGGCGAAGACGAAAAGGCCGTGAGACCAGATAATCTTCCGTTGTTCGATGAAGACGGGAAACCCACGCGTCCGCCGCGACAGAAGAGCAAAAAGAAAGACGAGAAGGATCAGAGAGACCAAAGGCTTCTATCGGTACCGAACATAAAGTACACTAAACAAGATTCCGTAAAAGACTTGCGGAAGAAGCAGCCCAGCCAGCAGGGTCAGTCGTTCGCGGGGAACCTGATGCGGCGTTTCAGTAAGTACCTTCAGGAGCATCTCCACCTCACTCATACATCATGCGGATCACTCGGGGCTCGGTAGCACTAGACATCTTGACGTAGTGTAGACATTGTATTTATGAATGGTAATGGTTTGGCGATCTTTGGTTTGTTTACTAATATTGTAGATTAAGATAATAGATTTTTAAATCTTAGGCCAGAGTAGTTAGCTTTTGCGTTAATAAATGTAAATAAAAGTGACTAAACGCCATACAATTTTAATAACTAAAAATAATATTTAAATTAAAAAAAATTGTCATCGTGCTTTTCGCTTTTTGTGATATTTGGCTTTTTATTTGTTTTAAGTAATACTATTATATTATAACTATATTATAAAATATGATATTGGAATATAGGTAATTTAGGAATATGACATTATCTATGTATTCGATTATCCAATACAATAATATACACAGTTTAGGTATGTAAAGCAACTCAACGTAACGTTTGGTAATTGATGAATATTTTTCTTTCCCAAGGCCAAGGATTCATCCGACGACGACTCTAACTGCCTTAGATATCTATTCGCAGATCTGTTTGGTAAATTTTAAATTAGTTAAAGTAATGTTTGCATCGAACTTAGGTTTTGTATTGTCGATGTCCGTTTGATATGAAGTTACGCTAAGTAGTGTGAACGCTAGCTGCGCACTCGTAGCCGCTTCTCCACGCAACAGACCTCAGACGTTCCGAGCCCGAGGCGCTCCTCGGAACCTCTCACCCTTCGTGATATCCTTTTGACCATTGTGCTTTCTTCAGGAGAGTTTGTAGCCAGACTTTGCCCGAGAAACGAAGCGAACGTCGGAGACGACAAAAACGAAGAAGTTATAGAGGTGCCCCACAGGATAGGTATGAATACAGAATTTGATAACGATCACAACTAACAGCGGGACCGATTCTTCGAACACGCCTCACTAATCCAAACTTGTCACGGAGGGCGCACGGGTCTAATGCTCTGTACTGTCCGCGTCGTCGTAGCGTCGAGGGTCGATGTTTCGTCGTCAATGTAATAACAATCTCGTTCGGTGGCGGCTCGTTGACATCTTACGTCTCTATGTTCTATGTCTAATCGTTTCCTAAGTTACATGTTCTAACGATTAACCGCCATTCAGCATTAAACGTGTCGAGCGTCCCGTATCAGCCTTCCGCCCGTCTTAGCTTACGCTTTTTTCTTTTATTTTCATCCAACATTACCAGATAGAAAAAAAATAGATAACGCTCATAAAAAAAAAACCATCAATGACATTTAACGTAGACGTATCTACCGGAACGTCACCGGAAATCGGGTGAACGTATCCGCGTAGACCGCTTCGCGCGATCACCGTGTGCCATGTCACCCGCAGCAACGTAACAACGTAATCGGGACGTAACGCAACGTTGGGAATGTGCGGGCGAGCGGAGCCGGACGTGTGTGTGTGTTGTAGATGAACGGGCCGGGCGGCGGCGGGGGCTGGAGCGGCGCGGGCGGGGGCGGGGGCGGCGCGGGGCCGGCCGGCGGCGCGGGGGCGGGGGCCGGCGGGGGCGGGCCGGCCGCGCGCGTGCGCCGCTCGCGCTCGCAAGGTACCCGCAAACTGCACAAGTGCCTGTCCACCGCGTCCGACGTGTACGCCGCGCCCCCCGCCCCACACTCTCTGCTCACCACGCGACAGTATTGCAGTTTTGGTAGTACAGTCACCTTATAAGACCGCTCGACTCGTCTTTCCGTTCTGAAACAGTCGCAATTTCCACTTCTTTTTTGTTTTATTTTCTTTTCGTTTCGTTCGTTTTTGCGTGCCGCTCGATCGACTTCACCGCGTTCGTTGAACGATGATCGATCCTGGAAAAATTGGGTTCATCGCTCCGGTCTCAATTTTCCTATGTCGTACGTGTCGTCGAGCGAGCTCGCCGAGATCTTCTTTGGTTTCTCTTGTTTAGTTCATTTTAAATTTTTATTTTGGTTACTCTGTAAACACTAACTGACTTCCTTCATTACTTATACTTATTTAGCGTATCTTAACGATGTGAATCTGAACCTGTCGTAATAAAGTATAGATAGAGCACAGAGAGATCGAAAATAACTTAAAGACATCTAATGTAATCTGTTCGATTTCAGATACGCAGCGTTACGTATACCATACCAAAATTACAGAATCACAATATCCAACATTAGTGATAAACATAAAAATCGATAAAGTGTTCATCGATAAAGTAACTGTCGCTTTTCACTGAGACTTGCATGTGCCGAAGTCGTGTGTATTCATTTGTATACTTATTTCAAATTTCAGATCGGAATCATTTAATAGGTAATCGAAACAGCAAAACTCACTAATTCCTTCTTAGTTGTCATACCAAGTAGTTTGTCACACGTGACGTTGCTCGTACTCGAGTTACATATGTGTTCAGTGTGTCCGTAAGAGCGACGCAGATGCGCCATCCATTGCAACCGACGTCGTAGCCCCGGCCCGCCCCATGCGGGGCACAGCACGGGGCACAGCTCAGGGCACAGGGTACACACTACTCATTCATACACGTCGCCCTTCAGTGGATGGCGCCTCGTGTCCGGCTCACCGATCAGTCGCAGAGATCATGCTTGTAATATACTGTGATTTATTTGTCGATACAGAACCGCCTATTCCGCAGTCTGTCGCATCTATGGAGTACTTACAAATAGTGCAACCCAATGGTATCCAACAAAAGCATCTATTACATTTACATTTGTTTCATTATGTTTATTTTGTTTTCGCACAAGTAGGTGGTTGTTTATTGTTACTTTCATAGATCGAAATTGTGGCTGTGTTTAGCGATGTTCTCCCACACTGCACTTGCACTACGAACTTGCGGCATGACTTCTAGAAACGATAACGATAAAAGGTGACTTACTACTAAAAACTATTCTCTCTATATCCTATCACTTGCTCAGTGTACGAACGAAATCTCTTTGTTATTTGTGCATTCTGAACGAGGCTTTCCATATTGTAATCGACACGAGAGCATTACTTCTGATTCTTTTTGCCTTCTAAGTTGTGTTTAAAATTATCGTTGAAAAATAATTTATCATAAGCGGTCATATTATTTTTTTCTTTGCTATTTTACATGATTTCCTGTTTTCAATGTTTCGTATTTTTATTATAGACTATTTGATTGATATTTGATAAACGCTTCGAACCAAACCCACTCTGTTGATATTTACACATTTATTATAATCGAGAGCCGTTGGTTACATATTTTAATTTTTTGTTTCTAGCTCGACCACAAAGCAAAAAGTTTATATGGCTCGTTTTTGGCTGCCTCTATATTCGACTGTCGTTTTGTCTATGTATGCTTATGGTATTTTCCTTACTATTGCACTAGTTGCATGCACCACTAACTGATGTGCACAGAACGTTATATTATAATTTGTAAATATTCATTTTATGTATTATATAATATATTTGCATTGCAATTGTTTGTCCGTCCACAAAAGTGCTTTTTACAAAGTTCTTAGAACTTGTATTTAAATGTAGAAACAATATGTGATGTAAACCAAAGGTTTCATGTGTAAAGTGGAGCTCCCTATAGCTTTAGTATAGAATGTAAATGGAACATTTCGCTTCACCAAGACTAGAGATACCGTGGGATCAGCTTCACCGGCTGCAGGGGCGCTCCCGGCTTCGCTTGCCGACCTCACTAACCCATCTTCCATTCTTCCATATTGTTTTGCTCTTGTAACATTTTTATTAATGATTTCGTATGCTTCGTTCGCTAATTCCATTACTTTCATAATGTCTGTCGATGTTAGTGAAATAACAACGTGATTGACAAGGAAATCGGTGTTTTGACAAAATTTAAAAAGCATTCTAATACTGTTTATATGTCAAAACTCCTAATTATCCTGTTATCCCCTCCTAATTAGTCTTATTGTCCTGATTCTAATACTTATTATAACCTAAATTTTAAATTATACGTAAAAATAATTAGTTGTGCAAATAAGCTGAGATTGGACGGGCATGCAATAAATTTCCACTCGTAGCATGTTTCTTTACTTCATCTATTCAATTTTACACCCGACATAATTATCTCTAGCACCTACATACGAATGGGTGGTTTCAGCTAATTTCACAACTGCACTAACACCAATTCTATTGACCCGTAGTTTTTTCTAATCGTTCGTGACAGTAGTTATTGCCAATATTTAAGTCTCTCTACATCTTTTGACGATGGCATTATAGATTTTCAGTTTAACCCTTAAATGACAGCAATTTAACTGCTGTCACCGACGTCGCTAAAATCCCTTGACCATCGTTGAATGGTTATGGGTTTTTAGCTGTGTATTCTGTCAAACGGAGGGATAATCTGTGTGTATTATGTCTACTGGCCGCGTAGACAAGCTGGACAGCTCGTTCTCTCGTTCGCGCTCCAGCAGCATGTCAAGCTTGGAGAACATATCGCAGGAAGGAATCCAGTGTTTGGCATTCGCTGACAGCTATATCAAGAAATCGGGTAAGAAATTATTTGACATAACTTGTAGTTTATAAGAATCACCGAAAGTTTATAAGAGTAGAATAAGAGAATAAGAGTAGCATTATAAGCAACCTGTTCAATAACCTATACAACCAATTGTAAAAATGGCGAAAACTACGCTTTAAGATCAGCAAAGTTGACAAGTTGTGACTGTGTGACCTGACTCATCACTATAATTTGCTAAATTTGAATAATTTTGTAGTTTACTTTAAAAAATATGTTTAGATCCTACATCGTTGGTCCCGACGTTGTGGATAGGCACAACACTGGGGTCTGTGCTGACGATGATGATCAACCTCCCAGACGCGGACTTGCGACACACGCAACCCGTAGTTGTTACGACTAGTGGTAAGTGACATAACAAACCGGATACTTGATTCATGTATTTTAACTAGATGTCTCTCTCTCACACTAGGATTTCAAATTATTAATTATCTTCTTTAATTTCAGGTGGTCCCATCTTTAGGTTAAAAGGGTCAATTTTGACCATGTCTTTTCTTGATTGTAATGGTGCTTTAATTCCCTATTCATATGAAAGCTGGAAGGACGATAGTAAAGATGTAAGTACATACCATACTTAAATATTCTATTTACATTCAGGAATGGAACCCACATGATATTCGCAATATTGACGATATGTTATTTATCTTAATTTACGATATTGAATTTTATCAATGAATGATCCAATTCTCACTGTTTATTTTTTTAGAACCGAGAGCGAAGAGAAAGAACACCAACAAAGCAGAGTTCCTCGGGCAGCGGCAGCCACACGAGCCCCACGCCGCTGGAGGCCGGCGACCGCCAGTTCGTGGTCATCGCGTCCGAGAAGCAGGCGCGCGTGGTGGCCCTGCCCAGCCAGAACTGCGTCTACCGGCAGCAGATCGTCGACACCGACTTTGTTGTTAAAGCTGAGATTGTGAGCTTAAAAGGTAGGTACTATTTTCTAACCGAATTATTAAAATTTTATTCTGGATTATGATCACTGTTCAGAAAAAGATAAAATCGAGCGAGAATCGTGGACAATATGCAGAATCATACTTTATATTCGCAGATAGCGTGTGCCTCGTGAATTACCTGTCGACGGGCCACCTGTCGGCCTACAGCCTGCCGTCGCTCAGGCCGCTGCTACACGTAGATTTTCTGCCGCTCTCGGAGCTCAGGTGAGCCCTTCCCGACCCTTCACACGCGAATAATTCACCCCTTTTTATTCTATTCACTTTTTATGCAGAAAATTGTTTTTGAAACCGTCGATTATGTTAACATAAGTCGAAGAGAGGACACGCTGATTCCAAAAACAATTTTGAAGCTCGATTATTAATAATACTAACCTTTAACGTGTGACTGGCGATCGATATATCCGAATGAGTCGGGTCCCGGACCCGAGCGGCACTCCGCACCGACTGTGGCACTAAATGATAATACAGCTTTTTTTTACATAAACTAGGTTAAACTAGCTTCGCAATATCAGCATGAGAATGCTGTAATTTTACGCTGACAGAGATTAAATTTTTTATCATTTTACAACATCATCCACCGTCGATCACGATCAGAATGCATCTGCTATTTTATCATTTGGGAGCCGACCGACTCCTCTCAGTCGACTCGACGTTAGATCCGCTTGGCGCGGGACCGGCCTCCGGAGAGGGACAAATTTAACATTTTACGATTCGAATTCGTGAGACGCCCCGGTTCTCTGCCAAGCGGCACATTAGACGATCGGGCCAGCCGTAAGGCGCTAGTGGCCGTCGATTTCTAATCACAAAGTAGACAAAATTACGCAAACCTATCGAGCACCTCCTGTGCTTTGGATATTTGGCACACTTTATCTATTTTTTTATTTTCGTTACGCCGGACGAACCGTACACGACTCGAACACAACCTCTGACAATGGAACCACACGAATGCATTCGGTCCGTTTGCCCGGGGATCGCGCACGACCCCGACCGTGCCTGCCCCCCTCCCCCCGCACGCGCCGCAGCGCAGCCCGCCCCGCCCCCCGCCCCCCGCGCGGGGCGCGCTGCGCTGCGACGGAACCATTAACTGACCGGTGCCTGTGTTCCTGGTAGCTTCCAGACACAGTCCAAACAGAGGGGTATCGTAGACCCAATGCTCTCCATTTGGGGCCAACAACTCATTGTTAACGAGGACACGGACCAGTAAGTCTTCGTCTATAGCGGAATTGCGTTTGTCATGTACCCGCCATCATCACTGTGGAGTCGCTCAGCGGCCTCGCTCTCCTTTGTTAGACATGTTAGTGTTTCATGTTACCCGACCGGCTTCGTCCCCGCCCCCGCCGCCCCCGCCCCGCCCCGCGACACCCTCCCTCGATCTGGACGTGGGCGATACATACTGAACCCGATTGGCATTTTTGAATCAAAAGCTGTCAATAATTTAACTATTCTTAATCGACTAATGATATTTACTATCGAGCCTCGAGAAAAGCTCGGCATTCACTCAAAAATAAAATAATGTTACACTATGATATTTAATATACTACATATTGTTAGTCGAAAATGAAATCCGTTCGCTCTAGTCCCACCCCGCTTGCCCTCGCTTCACCCCGCCCGCGCCCCGCCACACACACACCCTCACACACCCTCAACGCCCACACGTATCTACAGTCTCATACTCTACTCTGTACCCGACACTCTCACTGCTGTTCTCTTATCCTTGTAATCTTTCCTTAACTCTATTTTGTTATGAGCATGACAGCTGTTGCATGATCTATTGCCTTCGACTTTATTTCAATGATTTCTCTCCATGTTCGCTTTTTGGTAGAAATAGAGATAATAAAAAACTTTTATTAGTAACAATACTACGGATGCAAATACAGGTGAGATGATTTCATTTATTTTTTTAATAAACAACAGATTTTAAAAGTGCTAAAACTACTAACTACAAGTTTATCAATTAAGAGTTCTGAAAACAAATGATTTTTGTAACATTGTATTTATTTAATTACGATCAAGATTTTGATGAATTATGCAATATCTATAACTATAACTAAACGCATCAGTGGCGTGCGAAGTAGTCGACAAATATAAAATGTGAGTTGTTTGTGGCGTGTTACAGAATAGCGAAGACGTTCTGCTTCAGCAACCGCGGCCACGGGCTGTACCTCGCGTCGCCGACTGAAATACAGAAGTTCACCATTGATGCTGAATTCTGGTACGTTTTTTGTTGCCTTCCATTTTCTTATTTGCTGAGGGTAATCTAATATTAGAAGATTAAATACACTGACTATACCGTCTGGTTTATTAAATAGTTTATAGTTTGCGGAACATTAATTATAAGCAGAAAACTTTAATGTTTTTTGCATCAGCAAGTTTTGAATTGTCTCTAATATTTCCAGTGCACAACTGAACGAGATGATGGGGGAGCTGTTCCTGCCGCGCGACATGCCCGAGCCGCCCAAGGAGAGCTTCTTCCGTGGCCTCTTCGGGGGAGGGGTCAGGCCACTCGATAGGGAAGAGTTGTGTGAGTACTACTAGCGTAATAAAAATGTATTATTATGCATTTTTTGGTAGATTTACCCTTTTTTACTGAATTTCTACTGTTTTGTTTCTAAGTAAAAATACTTGCGTTATAATCCATATTAATATTATGATGATGTAATACTTAAATCTATTTGACTTTTAGTGTTATGCAGTTTTGCTTTCACGGTCAAATTCAAATTGAAATTAATTTATTAATTGTTTAAACACGTTAGAAAACAGTTCCGACTTGGATGCAATTTTGAATAAAAATAGTTGAAAATCCAGTATCTAATTTGGAATTATAAAAATCAAACACAAAAGAAAGCTATCACAGTTTATTTTAAATGCCACGTGTTATGTGAATTTACTTTGTGTGTGAATTTACTTAATGTGTGAATGTACTCTATGTGTGAATGTACTCTGTGTGAACATACTCTATGTGTGAATGTACTCTGTGTGAACGTACTCTATGTGTGAAAGTACTCTGTGTGAATGTACTCTATGTTTGAATGTACTCTATGCGTGAATGTACTCTATGCGTGAATGTACTCTAGGCGTAAATATACTCTGTGTGAATGTACTCTAAGCCTGAATGTACTCTAGATGTGAATGTACTGTATGTGTGAGTGTACTCTAAGCGTGAATGTACTCTAGGCGTGAATATACTCTGTGTGAGCGTACTCTGTGTGAAGGTACTCTATGCGTGAATGTACTCTAGGCGTGAATATACTCTGTGTGAATGAACTGTGTGAATGTACTCTAGATGTGAATGTACTCTGTATGAGTGTACTATATGCGTGAATGTACTCTAGGCGTGAATATACTCTATGTGTGAATGTACTCTAGATGTGAATGTACTCTATGTGTGAGTGTACTCTATGTGTGAGTGTACTCTAAGCGTGAATGTACTCTGTGTGGATTACTCTAAACGTGAATGTACTCTATGCGTGAATGTACTCTAGGCGTGAATATACTCTATGTGTGAATGTACTCTAGATGTGAATGTACTCTATGTGTGAGTGTACTCTATGTGTGAGTGTACTCTAAGCGTGAATGTACTCTGTGTGGATTACTCTAAACGTGAATGTACTCTATGCGTGAATGTACTCTAGGCGTGAATATACTCTGTGTGAATGTACTCTAGATGTGAATGTACTCTATGTGTGAATGTACTCTATATGTGAGAGTACTCTAAGCGTGAATGTACTCTATGCGTGAATGTACTCTAGGCGTGAATATACTCTATGTGTGAATGTACTCTAAACGTGAATTTACTCTATGCGTGAATGTACTCTAGGCGTGAATATACTCTATGTGTGAATGTACTCTGTGTTAAGGTACTTTAAACGTGAATGTACTCTATGCGTGAATTTACTCTAGGGCCTAGGCGTGAATATACTCTGTGAATGTTATCCGTGTGAGCGTAATCTGTGTGAAGGTACTCTATGCGTGAATGTATTCTAGGCGTGTATATACTCTATTATGTATGTACTCTGTGTGAAGGTACTCTAGATTTGAATGTACTGTATGTGTGAGTGTACTCTAAGCGTGAATGTACTCTAAACGTGAATGTACTCTGTGTGAAGGTACTCTATGCGTGAATGTACCCTATGCGTGAATGTACTCTAGGCGTGAATATACTCTGTGTGAGCGTACTCTGTGTGAAGGTACTCTAGATGTGAATGTACTGTTTGTGTGAGTGTACTCTAAGCGTGAATGTACTCTAAACGTGAATGTACTCTAAAAGTGAATGTACTCTATGCGTGAATTTACTCTAGGGCCTAGGCGTGAATGTACTGTGAATGTTCTCCGTGTGAGCGTAATCTGTGTGAAGGTACTCTATGCGTGAATGTACTCTAGGCGTGAATGTATTCTGTGTGAACGTACTCTGTGTGAAGGTACTCTAGATGTGAATGTACTGTATGTGTGAGTGTACTCTAAGCGTGAATGTACTCTAAACGTGAATGTACTCTGTGTGAGCGTATTCTGTGTGAAGGTACTCTATGCGTGAATGTACTCTAGGCGTGGATATACTCTATTATGAATGTACTCTGTGTGAACGTACTCTGTGTGAAGGTACTCTATGCGTGAATGTACTCTAAGTGTGACTGTACTCTATGTGTAAATTTACTCTATGTGTGAATGTACTCTATGTGAAAATTTACTCTATGTGTGAATGTACTCTATGAATGAATGTATTCCATGTGAATGTATTCCATGTGAATGTATTCTATGTGTGAATGTAATTATTATGTAATGTCAACGTACGTGTACGTGTGTGCAGTCGGCGAGAGCAGCGGCAAGCCGAACCGCACGGTGGCCAAGCACATCCCGGGCGCGGAGGGCACGGCGGGGCTGGCGGTGCGCGCGGGCGCGGCCTCCAGCGAGGTGGCGCGCGCGCACCAGCTCGTGCTGGAGCGCGGCGACAAGCTGTCCCACCTGGAGGAGCGCACCGAGCGCATGCACTCGCACGCCGCCGAGTTCTCCACCTCCGCGCACCAGCTCATGCTCAAGTACAAGGACAAGAAGTGGTACCAGCTGTGAGCGCCGAGAGACCGCTTCGGCTTCGACGCGCCCGGCTGGACGCTCCCGGGGAACAATAATTCGATTACAACGGCACGCTCGCTGAGTCGATCGATTTGAATTGTATCTCGATCTCGTTAAGTAACGTTGAAATGTCGGTGAGGGTGAAACGTTTAATTCGATTATTGTCTGAGCGGTGGGGGACCCATCGCGCGGGCAGTGGGGCGCGTCGCGGCTCGCCGTAGAGCTTAGACTCCCGTAGTGTTTACGATTTTACCTCTTAGAGTAACACAATTGAACGCACAACGTTTCGTCACTCGCTCATCGTAGAGCACGTAGTTGGGCCGCCTCGGTCTCCCGCTCGCGAGCTCCTCGCGAACTCCCGGAGATCCCCCGCTTCTTCCCCCGTCGTCCCATCGTAGCGTTAAATCGCTCCCGGCTTCCCCCGTCTCTCGCAGACGCCCTTGTACATACCATTCGCGTTCCGCGACGTGATAATGTAAATAAGATACACTAATGTAAACTTTTTGTACGATTATTCGGTAGCATCTCGGAGTTCCGCGCCCTTGTGGCGTCCCGCGGAGCAGAGCGGTCGGAAATGTGATACAGTCTAAAGTTACTATGGCGGGAATTTCGACTGAACCGGTCGGCGAAGGACGCTCTGCCGTTCTTCGGTTATTTTGTATGGCGATATTTCGTTGAGATGCAATTAAAAGTAACGTTAATATATCGCATCACCAGAGATTATTTAATGTCGCTCCTATTATAATATTATTCTAACGAGTAGGTACGTTTTTATAGCTATGGACGGTCGTAAATGAAACGACGACTGCGATAGTGATAGTCGACGTCGATCTGTATAAAGTATTGATAAAAATAAATGATTAAAATATGTTTAAACGATTGGAGATTTAAGCATTGGATGACAATAATTTTGTTACTCATGTTGAGATTACTTTGACACCGCGAGGTGTATTTCCGTTTCACTTCTCGTACGCTTTACTTTTACTATTATTTATTAACTCTATTCTCTCTCTCTCTCTCTAATGCACACGCGGTTGAGTTGTTCTATGATATATACTAATTTAATTACGTGTATATACAATATGCCTTATACGATTTATCTTCAAGTTAATTAGTTGTTAATTAATATATCTTTATGTATTTTTATAAAGCACACTTCTTAGTCTTTCGGTAACGAAATATGCTTAGTGATAATTTTTAATATTAAAGCGTAACCTGTGGTCGGGGCGCGTCGCCCGTAACGATAGCAATACTAACTGAGGGTTGCCAGCCTCAAGCAAACCAGACCAATCGGTGTCGTATCGGTGTCGCTAGATTAAACTGCTATGTTAAAATAATGTAAAGTTATAACTAAAAGCGTATTGTATATTGCTGAATTAAGAGTCCGCGCCGGCTTTCCGGTCGGGCGGAATGTGGGGAGGAGATATTTATAATGTAGTAATTTTCCATATGTTGAATTGTGGCAACTGTTAGTGTTCCGCTCGGCCGGCGAGTCGAGCGAGCTCAGTATATATAAGTACAGTAGTGGTGCCAGTGCATGGCCACAGTTGACAGTATGGCGATTGGCGGCAGTACCCATGACGTAGCGCCGCTCGTCCCTCTCCCGAACCCGACACGTCATCCGCTAATGTCGCTATGTATTCATTGAATTGTTATATTTTATTGTCCGTTGTTAGGCTAGAGTAGATAATTTTTGAAACAAAAAAAAATCGCAGTCGGATGAAACCCATTAGAAAAGGAGGGGAATATGATAAAAATGTAAGGAAAAATAAATTACGGTCAATCCGAGTTCGGGAAGCGGGAGGGGGGAGCTTTTAAGAGAAAAAAATGGTTTCTCTCGATTTCCGACAAAACTACAAGTCCTATAGAAAAAAGTTCAATGGCAAAGTTGTAGGTAATTAAAAGTTCTATAACTTTTGCATTCACAATTTTTTCACATAACCTCAACATTTAGGTGAAAAATTCAAAAAACCAAGTTTTTGGTCTTTTATTTTTATCTACTTCAAAATTTATTTTTTTTCTACAAAATTTGGTGGAAACTTACTTTATTATGTCCCAAATACACTGTAATTTATTTGATTGAAAATATTTATTTTTTCGCCTTATTTTGAATTAATACCAAAAAAACAACCTAATTTTCAATCGAAAAGTCACCTGTCAAAATATCAGCTTTTTTCAAAAACTTGGGGTGCCTTTTATTCATTGAAATCTCTACTTTCATATGGTGTAAGAAAAATAAACACCACCATAGTAAATATTCTCAGGAAATGCATACAAACAGTGTGAAAATTAGCTTTTACTAAATCAGGCACACTTCTCGAACTACCTGAAATGTTTTTATCGACATCATTTTGCTTTTGAATATGCTGTAAAATATTAAACTTAGAACAGATAATTATTTTTCTTTTGAAATATTACCGAAAAGCCGATACAAGAGAAGTTATAGAGTTCGAGAAGTGTGCCTGATTTAGTAAAAGCTCATTATCACACTGTTTGTATGCATTTCCTGAGAACATTTACTATAGTGGTGTTTGTTTTTTTTACACCATATGAAAGTAGAGATTTCAATGAATAAAAGGCACCCCAAGTTTTTGAAAAAAGCTGATATTTTGACGGGTGACTTTTCGATTGAAAATTAGGTTGTTTTTTTGGTATTAATTCAAAATAAGGCGAAAAAATAAATATTTTCAATCAAATAAATTACAGTGTATTTGGGACATAATAAAGTAAGTTTCCACCAAATTTCGTAGAAAAAAAATAAATTTTGAAGTAGATAAAAATAAAAGACCAAAAACTTGGTTTTTTGAATTTTCCACCTAAATTTTGAGGTTATGTGAAAAAATTGTGAATACAAAAGTTGTAGAACTTTTAATTACCTACAACTTTGCCATTGAACTTTTTTCTATAGGACTTGTAGTTTTGTCGGAAATCAGGAGAAACCATTTTTTTCTCTTAAAAGCTCCCCCCTCCCACTTCCCGAACTCGGATTGACCGTAATTTATTTTTCCTTTTATTTTCATCATATTCCCCTCCTTTTCTAATGGGTTTCATCCGACTGCGATTTTTTTTATCTTTTCATTATTTTTAAAGGCTTCTACCCCAGTCTAGTCCTCGGCGATGTGTAAATGTTGGATGCCAAAGTTTACTATTTTGAAATTGAATTTTGTATATAAGAATTATTATTGTTATAATATTTGTAAACATATTTTATTTAGTGAATTATAGTTTAGTCAGTTCCGCGTGCGACGATTAGAGTTACCTATAGTGACGTGGAATTAATGCGATGAATATGATTGTAACTGTTGTTGTTCCGAAATATATCATTAAAGTTGAATATTTTAAACTGAGTATTTTGTTACGAGCGCAAGTATAAAGTCGGTTGCAAGTTTCTTTCGAGAAATGAATATTTTCGTATCGGTGTTTACTAATTTTAGCGGTTGCAGATTTTATTGAAATAATATAAATAGTAGCTGAATGTATTGCGTTATGATTTAGCGTAGATTTATCTTTCAGTGCTCTAGCTATCTTCCCCCTTTAAATATTTTGGGCTCGTCGAGTCATTAGGACATTTCTAAATTGAAGAACACAATCATGTCATCTCGCTTGCACTTATATCATAATATATGCATATTTCTATGTTAGAGGTAGATGACACTATTTGAGAAAAACTCATTTTATAGACATTTTATATCTTCCTATCCAAAGCTTTCTTATATACAAACGTAGCATGTCATCACTGTAGCAAAGATTATGATTTATTTATTTGATCGTCAAAATCTCATCAAAACTTACAAATCTCACTATAGTAGAGCCATTTTAATAGGCAACATTTGACAGTTCAACAAAATTCAACAATGTAACCTAGTAACGACGACATTGAATAACATGATATTTCCTTTTTTTAGAACTGCACATTTGCTTAACTTTTTTCAAATACGATTACATATTTATAATAATAATGACCGATACAAGTAATTTTAAGATTTCATTTTACTGATAAACCATTCTAAACATAATAAACAATTTCTGAATTAAAGAACTGACGTCGCTACAATTTTGTGTCAATAAACCTTTTTTCTTTTTAAATACCAGAGACGTTACTCTAAAAATCGAAATCTGACATCTAGAATCGAATGCATTGATTACTTCTGAATAAAAATCATCTTATATTAATAAATGTGTTTCAAGTTCGATTGACAAATGTTTCAAGTCAGTATCGATTAATTCACTTTAATCGATGTTTTTAAGCAGGTTACCTCTCTTCAAAGATAAAATTGATAGACGTCAAATGTTGCCTATTAAATTGGCTCAACTATAACGTACATATTTATCTAACGTAGGTATGTTTATATGTATTTAAATGTTTGATGCAAATAATAATTTTGCCCACTGTGGTCTCATTCGGTCATTATTTTATTTCAATTTATTTTATTTCACTTGAAAATATTTTTAAACCATATGTCCGATAATTTTCAAGGCTATTAAGGATCTTTCTTAAATATTAGGAAAAAATAATATCAATTAATCTTCACATACACCATGAAAGTACTTTATCTTAAGAACATCATGTCTTTCACTTGCGAACTTCCATAATACCACGTACAAAAGACCATTAAAAAATCATTAAAATCTCGATCGAATTATAAGTAGGTATAAATACAGGCAACGTTGAAACTAAAAGTGTTGGACAGAATCGTAGCGTGCCTTGGCGGGGCCCCGTATAAAAATTTGTTCGGGGGCTCTTAGGAAGTAAAGATTTCTCACAAAAGCGCACATTGGGGGCCCCCTTGGCGTGGGGGCCCCGTATAATTGATACGGCAGATACGGCGGTAGCTACGCCCCTGGTGTTGGATAAAAGCGTTCTTAACGTACAATTTAAACCATTTTAAACAAATGTGCCCAACGGCTATGGTCCCGAATTATAGGGAATAATGTTAAGTGTTAACCCTTTGCGCCTCTCCTACAGAGTGTGAAAATAAAAGATCCCTTAGGATGTATTAAAAGATTGGATGAGGATTTTTGTTGTATTTATTTCATAAAAACTTACGATTGCTTTCACTATGGAATTGTATTTATTTTGAATCGTTCGACTTTTGTATAATTTGAGATTTTTCTGATAAAATTATAAAAAGAGATACCTATGTAACTTTGTAACTTTTTTTAAAAATTATTGTTTTGTATGTTAGCACCGAGTTGATGACCTTGAACGCTGATTCATTTCGCAATCATGGGACTAAAGTAATATAAGAATTGTAAATAAAATAACAAAATTGTGGCAAATTATAACTTGTTAACGTGTATTGTAGTTTATTTCACGTTTATTTTAGTACGACTGTGTCTTTTCTAACTCCGTAAAGGATATCAACTATACATATTGTATATATTTGACGCTGTTGAATTATATTATTTAGTTTGGTAGATGATTATAGTCATTATATATAAATAAAATATGAAAAATAAAATTATATCAAACTATTTTGGTTGTATTATTTTCCCCTGACCTCTTCCAATAGTTTAACGACTTATGAGTAGATCTTAGGTATGTAGTGAGTTACTACATAATACATTTTGTAAAACTAACTCACTTTCATAAATATAATGATATATCTTAGCTTTAGCTAATATATACAATATACATATACATAATAAGTTACTAGAAACATAAAGTAGCAAATATAAAGTAGGTAAGACGGAGTACCTAGGTAGAATAGAATAGAAATTAGAATAGAATAGAAACACATTTATTCCCAAAAAATGATACAGTACATTAAATTACAGACAACACTTATAACTAAGAAAAAAAGTATAACATTACATGTAGACGTAATAATATTATATTATATCTGTATCACCTCAGGGAAAGGGATTACTGACTCAGCATAAATGTTACAGCTGAGGCTGTAACGCTGTTATTCTGTCAGCACCATATTAAATAAAGAGTCGAGTGACTGTAAAGAGTATTCTTATTTTAATGTAGCGATTACGGACTAAATTATGGTATAAATTTAAATATAATAAAGTATGAAAGTTTTGATGTCAAAAGTAAGTAATGTCAAAAGTAAGTCATGTATGTACATAGTTTGCCAGTCAGAGAGGAAAATCGGCTGAGTGAGTTGAGAGGAAAATCGAGATCAGCAATTAAAATGTGTAGAATTAAAATGAATGAGTGTAGAATTAATTAATTTACCTAGATAATTAATTAATGTCGTGAGGATTTTTCATGACGCTCGCCTTGATAAGTTACTTCGTTCCAAAATCGATGACCCTAATGTCTGAAAATTTGCTAATTTATAATAAATAATTTATTGCCCTAAGTGCTTCTTTCTCACATTAAAATCAGTTCAGCTGTTTCATCCATTGCAAAGATTAATTACTAGCTGCTTTTCCTTTATCCTTTCTCAGGTCTCAAGCCATCGTTATACCAAAATTTGAAGTAAATTCATGAAGTACTTTTTAAGTTTAGCCCGGACATACATACAAATTACAAAGTAACATACAAAGAATTTGACTTCGATATCGATTGTAGTTGTAGATCACGCTACAAGTATTCTTTAAAAAAATATTCAATGTACAGTTTTGACTTTCCTACGATTTTATTGTTTGTATAGATTATGTATAGATTTGCCTTATTAGGATATTAAATAAAAAACAATAGTTTTTCCAATCATTATATATATTTGCTGCTTTCTTTTTTACATTGCTTACAATTTAAATAAGTGGTTAGATCATAGATGCCCTTGTGCCCAAACAACCAATCAAATACCGTTACATTTGAACAAAATTGACGACGTCACGTTTAAAGGCATTCTATTGGCTATTTCAACACAACACATTTGCTGATCGGTTACATTTTCCAAAATAGTTATTTAAAAAACTTTTTGTATTAATTGGGAACGGTAGTGGCGATGGGGTATTTGATTAGCTATTAAACCTACTTTATGAACATATACAAACATACATACAGCGTTCATATAATAATCTTAAAATTAGCACCCTTTGATGGGCGTCGCTCGCGTCACTGTTTCTATCGTTTTCAATTAATTGTCAATTAAATATTTTATTTGTTAGAATGAAAAAAAATATTTCAGTAACAAAAATTTTACGACTGCACTTTAATTATATTAATTATATCACAAACTCCACGTAGCTATCTCACTTTAGTAATAAATTGCATATTAATATATGCACTACTCCAAGTTATTATTTTTCCAGTTGACTGTATACGACAAATATCACATAAAACGAGGAAACACACACTGTGCCGCGGCGACGCTCGTCTAAATTCGCAAATCACATTCCATTACTCAACTACGCTACTTGCAAACGAACCTCTCAAACACAAAGCTAACAATAACATTGCACAATTGCTTTTAAAAAGGCCCAAGTTTTAATGCACTTGAAACACGTTTATGCCGTCTCGCTCTCATATAATATGCCTATCCTTGTCGAATAATACAACAAATGCACAGCCTTGAGCCTCGTGTGGGATATGATACACAATATGTATAGGAAATTCATCATATGTTTTAAGTAAAAACTAATAATAATCGATTCACAGTTCACACAAATGGTCACACTCCTGCCTAATAAATCTTCAAAATTTATATTCCAATTACTACTAAAACTGAAATCATGAACAACAAATATCACAATGTACACAAAAATATACAATTTTAAGTGATTTATTTTTACGATTTTGACCTCCAGTCCAAAGGGTAATATTTTAAATACATCAAATATGCTTGAATGTAAACAACCACAATCGATCTAAATAGGTACATTAAAAAAGGTTACATTGTATACACATTAAAATTAACACAGTATTTTTGAAGTCATCACAAACTACATACATATATTTCATTTGAAAAATACAAATACAATTATAGTTGCTAACGTTTACATTTTAATAATAAAATAACACAGATGATATATTGTTCGATATAATATGCGTGTCGGATCCCGGCACAGATGTACATGAACTAATTTGAGGCCGCTAAAAATTATGTCACGACTCACGAGAGAAAACTGCCACTTTTCCCGAGAAGAGAACACAAATATCACGCAATGGCATACAAAAGTACAGCAATCTCTCGCTCAACATTCACAACAGGGTAACGACCCATCATAACATGGATAAAATTTACGAACCTTACGGGTAAACAAAATTTATATAAACTTGCATCAAATCAAACAGTTTGAACACCAATATCAACAGATAGACAACAAATTGACTACAAGTATAACAAGCAACAGTATTTAATCACTTAAAAAATAACAATCGAAACTGTCTCGATACAGATCCGTGAGAGGCATCTTTGCGCGTTCTGTAGCGACGATCTTGTGTTGCAAATTGCTTTTAAATGGAAGCCCTTTCCTGCCAAAGCTCAGAGTGAACTAAATTATAAGTTTCTTGAGTAGAGATGAGCAGGGGACGGAATTGTGGTGGGGAAGATAAGAAAGATCGCCTCCGATACAATGTTTAGTTCTATAACACCACTCTTACGTATATCGATGAAGTGAACGTGGCACAAACTCCACGAACAGTATACAAATCCCGCTTCACACCGATATGTGACTGATATAACGTTTCGATATGATTGTTACGGAAACAAAGGATATAAACCGTCAAAAGCTAAGCAATTCATCTACATTAGGTACAATATTAAGGCTACGCGTTACTTTATGTACATACCTAACCTAACCATATCAAATTGAACACGTCGTAGCGCCCTGTCCGCGATATCCGCAAGTAACCGCAAGTAATCGCGCGTCGGTCACCAAACCTGACACCGTTTAGGTCTAAAGTTCATAGGCTCTGTTAATTTTTCTTTTTTTCTCGAAAATGCCAGATTTAAGATTTACGGTACATATCCTCAATGTGACCGCAATGAAAGCGTTTAATTCAGAATATCTCTCATAATACTTCTTAGTTTCTGCAAAATATGGGTCGTTGTATCCAGAGTGTATTCAACATTCGACGTTAAGGGGCTGACAAGACCAAATTTAACAGTGATTGCGCTCTCGTTTACTCCCATACAATTGGACAGTGTGCGCAAACGAGAGCGCAATATCACTGTTACTGGGTGGGGCCAGGTCGTAGAAGAAAATTATAAGAAAATATGTGATTTAAGTAAAAGTGTAGGTCATATGTGAAATATGACTCGTTGGAGGTTCAGGTATAAATATGTTGACTTCGTGTTTTAAATTGCAGACCCGTACGTAAAAAAAATAAACACATAGAATCGTTTAATGATGATTTTAAGACCAATCTTTGCAATTATTTTCTATTGAGCCGATTTCTTCCAATTATGTATCGAGTCCGTCCACGGTCTACGAAATATGATGAATATTTTAATTATTTATTTTTATTAACATATTTTTTTTTTCATGGGCTAGAAAAATATCTTTTCTTAAAAAACTGCTCAAATAACTTCAATTTGGTCTTGTCAGCCCCTTAATTCAATGGATACAAAAACACATGTCAATATAAATAAAATGATTTACAAAAGCTACTTTAGACTGTATAAAGGAGCAAGGCAACGGGCGCTCTACCGACGATCGCGAACGGTAGATCACTACTGAGGTCCTTAATTTATTTACAAAATACGACTCTATGTAAATACTGGTCCAATATATTTCACAA
Organism: Colias eurytheme; assembly: GCF_061535395.1. Lineage (NCBI taxonomy): Eukaryota > Metazoa > Arthropoda > Insecta > Lepidoptera > Pieridae > Colias > Colias eurytheme. Next base: position 213,828 of record NC_142993.1, on the reverse strand, counting down.
AAATGTATAAAACTTTGCACTGTCGGTTCGACTTTTGCGCCGCAGTTTGATTGCAGAGGTACATTCTATTTTTATTATAAAGAGTAAAATGCTAGCATTTAAATGGAGTTCAGGACAGATAAGTTTTATTACAGATCTCTTTAGAATAATGTTTATCGGGAAAGACGATTATTTACCTAAGTGACGAATGGATACTCGAAGTTTCAACTAACTAGACACATTTACATGAAGTACATATATACACGATGTGACTATACTATAATAAGCGCCCATTGAATAAGGCAAGTCCGTGTGAGACTTTTCGTTAATTTCATTCCCTCAGTCGCAACCCTCAAATTGACGTCACTACATTTTAATTAACGATTTCTTTTAATTTCTATAAATTGCACTACGTTAAGTGAAAACCAAAAAATTGTAAAATTGAATCAATTTTTACGTTGCCTTAATTTATATACTTATTTTGAAATCAAATTATATTTTTAGTCAAAATTTGCACACGTAGTCGCAAACGTATTAAAATCGGCAGCGATTTGCGACGAAATACCGAACACCAAAAACTAGATCTTTGCCCATCGCGTTGAGCAAGTATTATCACTTCTATTATTAGAGTATTTAACACTTTGAATGGATTCTCCAAAGTCTACAATCACCGCTCAATACTTTTTTAATACGAAACTCCATATAAGGCAGTCAAACGAATAAAATATTTACATATAAGGGGTATCTCCTGTCTCGCTCTAACAGCGCCACACTTGGTTATGTTAGAGCGAAACAGATATAGGATTTGGATTTAAATACTCTCGCATAAGCTAAGCCGATATTAATTACAGGCTGTGAGCACCACATCGTTGTGTGTATTTAAACAAACGATTTGATTTGGTCTTTATAGTAAAATAATAAGAAAATAAAAACTTACGAAAAATTTCAGCTAATGAACGTCAAATAAGGATTAACATAGTTTTAATAAGAAAGTGATATCTCTAGTCTAAATAGCTAAAAAAGTGTGATCAGTCTGTTAATATTTTTTTTAGTTTTAATGTTTTTATCAATAGTTGCTTTATATCAATAATATAAAAAACATATAATACACATAAAAAGTTCCATCATAAAATTTTAAACTTTAAAATGAATTAAGTACCTATACTTATTCCCAAGAAATGACTATCTAGCAAAACTCCTTCCTCTTTATCAATAGATATAAGTTTAGTAATTTGAATGTTTTCAATGTCTCGTAAAATAAATTAATTCTCAAACAAGTTCTCAGTTGAAACTGAAACATGAATATTGTGAATCTAAGTGTAAAATAAATTTCGTAATTTTAATTATGCACTTTTATTCTCACAATGATCATAAATTGATTTTCTTTAATGTCAAATTAGATTATTTTTCGATGTTATTTGCAATCAAATCGTTTGTTTAACGCACACTACCGGTCCACATTTCGAAGTGACAATAGGAATGTGGGACTAAGTGGGTGTGAGTAAATCATCTCTCGGCCGAACTGTCGTCGCAACTCGTATCGTTGCCGGTGCTGGTATCGTTATTACTGCTATCGTTATTGCTGGTATCGTTGCCATCGTTATTGCTGGTATCGTTGCCATCGTTATTGCTGGTATCGTTGCCATCGTTATTGCTGGTATCGTTGCCATCGTTATTACTGGTATCGTTGCCGGCACTGGTATCGACATCGCATTGGCTATCGTTATCACTCGATTTGGTTTCGTGAACGTTATCGTGGACGGTGTTGGGAGTGTCGCTTGATGCACTAGCGGACGGCGAGATGTCGACTTCATTTTGAACTCTATTCACATCAGCAATAGGGTTCGGTGTTTCTTTCGTTACGCAAATATCATTGCTCTTTTCTTCACTTTTAGTATCGGTGATAACATCTGTTTTACCGACTGTAACGTCAACGTTAGTAACATCACTAGGCGCGCTAGTGTTGTCGGCATCGAGTCCCGGTTTTTCCGGTTGTATCAGGGGTATGGCGATGTTATCGATAGCGTTATCGTTGACGATGGTGGCGATGTCTTGCGGCGCCATGCAGCTCATGGCGGACAGCAGGTTGTTGGTCAGAGAGACCATCTCACCGAACTTCGCGTTCATGTTCTCCATCTTTTGGGAAAGATCGTTCACCTCTGGGTCGTCTGAAATGCATTGAAATATTAACTGTAGTTATAATGAATTATCGCATTTTTTATTTATTTTAACATTAATTCTTCTCACATACGCAAGATTTAGTTATGTACTTTGCTCCTGAGTCACGGTTAAAACTAGTTCGGGAATATGGTGCTTTATTGAATTCAAATGTATGTACTATTTCAACAATAAGACTTTATTTATTTATAGATTACCTAAAAATAACTATGTAACAAATAAATCACACTATAAACAAACGAAATTGGCGACTGTTTTACAGTTTACAGTTCTGTAAAATGACTGCTACGTTTGCGTGAAGAAAAAAAACCTGTTGAATCTGAGCGCAAAAGATATAACTTCTGATCTATCAGAACATAGCTAACAAATAGCTAGCTCTAGCTAACAAAATATTTATGTATATTTATAAAAAGTCCTAAATAATACGTTTTCACTAAAAATCCAAAATATAATATTATATCCTAATAATTCTAATAAAGCTTGTTTGTATATGTATCTGTGCCCGTTTACGTCACTACATGTATCAATGTGAACGTGTTTTTGTGTGTATTATGTAGTATATGAAACAGCTCACCGTTGGGCCACGTGCTGGGCGGCGCGAAGGGGTCGACGGGCGGCGGGCACACGTCCGAGAAGTGCGCCCAGCCCTCGTCCGCGAGGCCCGAGTCCCCGAGTCCCTCGTCCCCGAGGCCCGAGCCCGCTAGGCCGGCGAAGATCTCCTCGGCCGCGAGGTCTCCGCCCGCGAGGCCCTCGTCCCCGGCCGCGTCCCCGCCCGCGCCCTCCGTCCCCGCTCCTGCGCCTTCGTCCCAACCGCGCGAATTTTCGAACATTTGCGAACACACTACTCTCGTATTACTAAAAGCGTCGAGTCTGACTAAAAGCTCGATGGGAACCGACCGTAATAGTTTATCGATTGTATAAGATATTTAAGACATTAGAATCCATAATTCAGATAGGTAGATATAATATGTTATTTTTGTACAATTCAATAAGTTTTCAACAACGATTTGCGAACGATGCTGATAGCTGATTGATAATTATTACTAAGAAAAATAAATATTTTTATACGGCGGTTCCTCCGGTTTCCGTTTATTCAGATTTTAGGCAGACTTTTTACACTTGTGTTAATAATAGAGGCAAAATAAATATCCGATTTAGATGAAATTTGATACACTTAACTTACAAAGGGGATACACTTTTTAAACCGAATATAAAAATGTATTATACAATATAGCCAAATATAAAATAGTAAATTATATATTATGTGTTATACAGTATACTCGTATAGGCCGATTAACGTAACCTGGCGCGTTCACATTACTCACACTTATGCAAGTTCACTATACAGTACTATGTTCAAAATAAATGATTTTGATTCAAAATGCGACTCTAGTTTAAGTGTAGACTTGAATTTGTAAAATGGGTGCGTTGTAAATAAATATATACAAATCTAATTATGATAGCTCTCATAATTTTTCTGTAAAATTATAATTTAAAAGTAAATCAATTGACGAACTTAATTATTTACATATTTTAATAATAATCAATTGGATAAAAGTATAAATAATCATTCAATTATCAAATAATAATTAAATTTCATGTCATATTCAAAATAACGATAAAAACAATACAAATAACACGTGCGCTTACTCCCAAGAAACAAGACTTAACAAGCTAAATCCTAGCACGTATAGTCCATTGAAATGTTACATTTTTTAGGCCTAACTTTTCGTTTTTTAGAGGACGCAATTTTATTTTTTTGATATGTAGGGGGGGTCAGTTTGAAGCTAAAACCAAGTTTGTGGGGTCTATGGCTGCCCATAAGGCCCGAAAGTGCAAGGGAGCGTGCAATATGCTCTATGCTGTTCCCACCTTTTACTACCCCGCTTGCCGCGAAATATCTCGTCGAATATAGTTAGTAGTATAACGTCTTTGTTTAAATTACATCACCCTGTATTTATATTTTATATATAATATTAAAACAATAATTGTCCCCTTCACGCTCATAAGCTAGTCTGCGCGAGAGAGACGGGCAGACTTTTCATGATGCGTATGCAGAATGACGTCACGCCACGCGCGTCTTCACAGACACTACACATGTGCAATGTGCAAATGTGTTGACGTTCCAGCTCTTGTTAATCGGCCTATATGTAACTCGTATGGAATATAACATGTGCAATAAAATCTGGTACAAATTCGAATTCATTTTATTGGCTGAATTTTCCTGTACGTATACGTATATTCTTAGTAACAATTATTTTAATATTTTAAACTTACATTTAGCGATTTTATCGATGATTTCCTGGTCCCTGTCGACATTCCAGTAACTGAAATATTACTTCTATGTAACCAATAGTCCTTATAAAGTAATTTATTTAAATATTTTATAAAAATTAAAAAAAATGAGTAAGGGTCCGGTTCGAGTGAGAACTCTTCGGAAAATGGAATTTATTTAAAAAGCTCGATTTCACATAAAAAATAAACACTCACTCTTCCTCAAATTGCTCAGTACCCAACTGTACGAAGTTCTCTTTGTTCGGCTTCACCTGCAACATACATAAGAAACAATTAACCGATTTGACAAAATTTCGTAAAATTTTCGCTCGCACTTTTTTCGTCATTCGCGTTATTCGCATTCGTCAGTATATTTTTACCTGAAGCTCCCACGGGATTTCTCCACCCTGTAACAGAAAAATAAACGTAAATAACTTTTCTCACCGCAACACACAACAACAACACACAACTTTTCTCTATAATAAGATGCTCCGAGCAAGTTAAAAGTGCCATAATATAGTATATACATAGTGCACGTATCACGTACTGCACGGTTGCGTACTCACGCGTACTGCACGGTTGCGTACTCGGGCGTACTGCACGGTTGCGTACTCACGCGTACTGCACGGTTGCGTACTCGCGCGTACTGCACGGTTGCGTACTGACGCGTACTGCACGGTTGCGTACTCACGCGTACTGCACGGTTGCGTACTCACGCGTACTGCACGGTTGCGTACTCGTGCGTACTACACGGTTGCGTACTCGCGCGTACTACACGGTTGCGTACTCGCGCGTACTACACGGTTGCGTACTCGGGCGTACTGCACGGTTGCGTACTCGCGCGTACTGCACGGCTGCGTATTCGTCCTGCAGCGCGCCGCACACGCCGGTCCTGCAGCGCGCACACTTACGAGCGGAGTGTCGTGCCGCACGCGCAGCGGGTGCAGGCGCTGCGCCACGAAGAGCGCCCAGCGCTGCGCGCGTTCGCGCCAACCCTGCAGCGCGCCGCACACGCCGGTCCTGCAGCGCGCACACTTACGAGCGGAGTGTCGTGCCGCACGCGCAGCGGGTGCAGGCGCTGCGCCACGAAGAGCGCCCAGCGCTGCGCGCGTTCGCGCCAACCCTGCAGCGCGCCGCACACGCCGGTCCTGCAGCGCGCACACTTACGAGCGGAGTGTCGTGCCGCACGCGCAGCGGGTGCAGGCGCTGCGCCACGAAGAGCGCCCAGCGCTGCGCGCGTTCGCGCCAACCCTGCAGCGCGCCGCACACGCCGGTCCTGCAGCGCGCACACTTACGAGCGGAGTGTCGTGCCGCACGCGCAGCGGGTGCAGGCGCTGCGCCACGAAGAGCGCCCAGCGCTGCGCGCGTTCGCGCCAACCCTGCAGCGCGCCGCACACGCCGGTCCTGCAGCGCGCACACTTACGAGCGGAGTGTCGTGCCGCACGCGCAGCGGGTGCAGGCGCTGCGCCACGAAGAGCGCCCAGCGCTGCGCGCGTTCGCGCCAACCCTGCAGCGCGCCGCACACGCCGGTCCTGCAGCGCGCACACTTACGAGCGGAGTGTCGTGCCGCACGCGCAGCGGGTGCAGGCGCTGCGCCACGAAGAGCGCCCAGCGCTGCGCGCGTTCGCGCCAACCCTGCAGCGCGCCGCACACGCCCCACTGCAGCGAGTGGCACATGGCCACCACGTGCCCCATCAGCGCCGCCCGCGGCCGCACCCTGACGCCAAACAAAACACGCATTATACATCAATTTAACCGAACCGCTCGAGGACTCGATTCATAACAACGTGATTTCCGTACGTGATAACTTAGATCATTAAGTAATGGATGGAGCACGCTGGCAAATGTTCTAACTAAACTTTCTGCCGATTTTGGTGCGGGGAGGGTAACTCACACTTTGAAACACAATCACACATTCACAAAAATGCATGCAGCTCGACTCGCTCGCTCGTTTGATGTATCGTTTAACACAAGAACAAAATAGATTAATTCATAATATGAATTTAAAATTGTATAACCTAACAAATCATCATCGTGATGCATTTATTTTATTTGACATTAACTTATGTATTAAATCTTTTACTTTGACAAAGAATACAGTGTATCTGCCATCTAGATATAAGCGTGAACTTGCTATGCTAATAGCATATAATATTAACCAGTCTGGTACATGTTCGGTATCAGACCATCAATCTACTATAATTTTATGTAGTAGTAATTTTATACATCAACCTAGATTAAGTGTAGACAGACAATCTAGCCCTAAGCTAGATTTAAACTAGTATATAAGACAACAGCTAAGCAGTCTTTTTCCATTGTGCATCAAAATATTCAAGGCTTGGCTAGCAAATTGTTAGAAATAGAATTGTTTCTGAATGATAACAATATTAAAATATTTTGTGTAACAGAACATTGGCTTAAACAATGTCAGTCGTTAGTAAATATTGAAAATTACAAATTAAAAAGTATATACTTTAGGACACAGGCTATTCACGGAGGTTCTGTTATTTTTGTTCATGATAGTGTAAAATGTAAAGAACGAACTGACATTGTTAGTCTTTCTGTAGAACGGACCATTGAACTGTCCTGTGTGGAGCTGGAGCGTTATATTATTGTTTGCGTTTATAGACCCCCTTCCAGTGACTATAATATGTTTGAGACAGTCATGGAAGAAATATTAAAGCGTCTAAGCAGGAGTAAAAAAAAAGTTATAGTATGTGGTGATTTTAATATTGATTTACTTTTACAAACACAAACGGCTACACGAATTGTTAATTTATTTCAGTCATTTAATCTATATAAACTTTTTAGCGAACCCACACGAATTACACCTACTTCTGCAACTTGTATTGATAATATATACTGTGACTGCATCTGTTTAGAGAAAAATATTCTCAATACATTGACTTCGGATCACTGTGGCCAGAAAGTAGTTTTTGAATGGGATTGCATACCTACATTTAAAAGGATTAATGTTAGGCCTATAACTAAAAAAGGCATTAATAAATTTAGAGATAATATTAATAAAAACCTGCCCGTACTGAATGATCAATCCTGTCATAATAATCCTTGTGAAATGTTTAAAAATCTTTTTAATTTAGTGCATAATGAATTTGAAAAAATATTTAAAGTTAAATCTTTAAATATTACCAAGGATTTACCATTTAGTAAATGGGCGACACCTAGCATACATAGGTGTAGGATCGTTCTTTATGAGTTATATGGTATGAAGCAATATAATAAAGACCCATCTTTTCTTAATTATGTTAGAAATTACTCAAAAACTTTTAAAATTGTTTGTTTTACTGCGAAGCGTTTGTATATCAGAGATAAAATACGCGACTCGGATAATAAAGTTAAAACAGTTTGGTCTATTATTAATGGTGAAATGGGTAAAAGCAAATCAAGTAATACCATAAAACTTGTTAATAATGGCATGGTTATTGACAAAAATGTTGATGTTGCGCTTGCATTTGAAGATTTCTTTAGTAGTGTCCCTGCTAGCATTACTAATAATTTAAATTCGTCTTCAGCACTTGCAGAGACCTTTTTGAGGGACCATGTTGCGGGGTGCAGTACATTATTTGAATTGCGACACGTAACTGCTAATGATATTGTTACAGCCTTTAAGACACTAAATTTAAAAAATACCTGTGATCTTTGGGGAATGTCCGTAAATTTAGTTAATAATATAATAGAAAATATTGCGAAAAAAGCTTTCATATTTAATAAGTGTTGTGACTATGGTACATTTCCTAATTTACTAAAGCTTAGTAAAGTTATACCTCTATTTAAGAAGGGCGATCAAGAAGACTGTAACAATTATAGACCTATCTCTATTTTACCAACATTAAGTAAGGTATTCGAGAAGTTAATATTAAACCAATTGAGTAGTCATTTTGCATCTAATAATTTACTGCACACCAAACAGTTTGGTTTCACAAAGGGGCGCTCAACCACAGATGCTGGAGTTGCACTTCTAACACATATATATAAGGCATGGGAAAACTCAAAAAATGCTCTGGGGATATTTTGTGACCTCTCCAAGGCATTTGACTGCGTTGAACATTGTACTTTGTTACGTAAACTTAATCACTATGGAATTAAAGGAAAAGCCCAGAACCTCATAGCGTCATACCTGCATGATAGGATACAGACTGTAGTTGTTAATGGAGAACGTTCTAGCGGTGCGTCAATTAACATTGGTGTTCCACAGGGGTCAATTTTAGGTCCCTTCCTGTTCTTGGTATATATCAATGATCTTCCCTATTATTTGCAGGATAGGTGTGAAATAGTTCTGTTTGCAGATGATACCTCATTAATTTTCAATGTGGATAGGCATGACCCAAATGTTGACAAAGTGAACAGTGCTCTTTTACACATATCTGAATGGTTTACTGCCAATAATTTATTATTAAATGCCAAAAAAACCACTTGTGTTGAATTTTTACTTCCTAATGTAAAAAAGTTGAACAGAGGTATTACCTTGAACGGGGAGGTATTGCATCCTACTGAGTCTACTGTATTTCTAGGGTTAACATTGGACGAGAAACTACAGTGGGGAGCCCATGTCAACACCGCTGCAGGTAAGCTCAGTTCTGCTGCATATGCAGTCCGAAAAATAAGGCATCTCACCGATGAAGATACGGCTAGATTGGTTTATTTCAGCTACTTTCATAGCATTATGTCCTATGGAATTCTACTGTGGGGCAGGGCTGCAGATATAGAAACTATATTTATCTTACAGAAAAGAGCCATTCGCTCTATATATAATTTACGTGCTCGGGACTCACTAAGAGATCATTTTAAGAATACTGGTATCCTTACTGTACCATCACAGTATATATTTAATAATATTTTGCATGTACACAAAAGCTCTGACTTACACACAAGAGTAGGAGATAGACACGATTATGGCACAAGGAACAGGAATAGAATTGAAATGCCATTTTTCAGATTAGCTAAAGTTAAAAATTCATTTATGGGTCAAGGTATACGCTTATACAATAGAATTCCTCACAATATTAAAGAGTTTAGTAGTTCTAAATTTAAAACTTACATAAAAAATGTACTAGTTCAGAGAGCGTACTACAGTATTCAGGAATATATGGACGATAAAGACCCATGGAGGGTTGTCGCGTAAAAACCACAGGACAGTTCTTTGGCATATTATGTAGTTAGATATAAGTTACATATTATGTAAATTTATTGACATTATTTTAAAAGAGCAACTATGGAGTTTCTTGCCGATTCTTCTCCATAGATACTGCTTTCCGAATCGGTGGTAAATGTTAAAAATACTATGTAATGACGATTCGAAAGTGCTACTAAATAGTAGTCTAATTGAATAAATGAATTTTTGAGTTTGAGTTTGAGTTAGCCTTTGTTAGACTGCTTAGTGCTGTTCAGCATCCAGACTAAATTAGCCTCTTTGGGAAATATATAAATAAATTGGACACTTTCATTTGTAAGGAAAAATAAAATTTAATATTTATAATGTTTGTCTTTTCTAAAGTATCGATACTGTCGATATGCGCCACAAGCATCACTAAACCGACATTCGTTTGTTTATTGCAATAATATTCCAGAAAGTCTTGTTTGCTTTTTAATCTATAATAGCACTAATTTCTTATGGATTAAGGTTCATTTTGACTAGATATTTGTATACAATTTTGACAAATTACGACAAGCAAAGTTATAACATAAAATATATGTAAAATAAATAAAATTAAGACTTACCGATGGTATGAAATGCCTCCATTGCTGATATTATTTCGTCTGCTATCATTTTTGCACTCTAATACCGAACAACACGTCCTAATTTATGAATAAATATGGAAAAAAAGGTTTGACAGCTGACATCCGACTCGAATATAATTATTAAAATTAATATTAATACAAGCTTTGCCGTATTATATAAAAATAAACATAATATTGTAACCCTTACTTCTTGTCTTCATTAGCTTCAAAAACGTCCATTAGACGTGTCGGCAAATCGTACTCATCTAATATCTGAAAAAAAAAATTATAAAAATTTTATCATAGGTCAAATAACCACATTTGTCGGCGCTAGCCGAACAGTGCTCTGGATGCAATTATTTTAAGTTAAGTGGACCATTCATAAAAAAATAATAATTTAATACGTGTGGCACTCGAGGACTGCCGCAGGAAAGCTATGCTTGAAATTAATAAAATAAAAAAGTTATTGACCTGTTTATAATAGGGTTGCGAATGTGTCTCGTTGACCTCTATGTTGTGCAGCAGCTCGCACACTTGCGCGTGCAGGAAGTTGTTGTGTGTGTGCGTGAAGAACATGTCCAGCAACACGCCCACCGTGCCTGATTACACGATTTATTAATGTTAGGGCCGATTTTTCAATGCTTGGATAAAACTTATCCGTCCAATAAAGTATACACGATAATATTAAAATGTCACGTAAACTGTCAAATACGTGCAATTAGAATACGTTTTTAAAATGGTAGTTTTATACATTAATCAACTAATAAATTTTATCCAAGCATTGAAAAATCGGCCCTTAGTTGTACGGTTAACTAACTGTTCGAACAATAGGACATCGCAGAATGACGACGATGTCGTTTATTTATATTGTATTATTTCAATATGAATTTGATCTTCGTTTCGTTCGACTGCTTATACACACATAAACAAATACAATATCCTCACCGAGGCTCAATATAGCGTTGTGCACGTCCTCCACGTCGGAGACTACGAGCCGCGCGATCAGCGCCGCCACGTGCACGCGCGCCGCGCCCACCGGACCCCCCGCGACCCCCGCAGCCCCCGCAGCCCCCGCGACCCCCGCAGCCCCCGCAGCCCCCGCAGCCCCCGCGACCCCCGCAGCGGGCACCTCGCGCAGCAGAGTCTGGTGCAGCAGCGGCAGGTGCGGCGCCACCGCCAGCTCCACTTCCCGCCCCTCGTCCACGGACATCGCGCTCAGCCTGCGGACATCAGTGTTTTTTATTCGTGACTGTTTTTATGGCCTATATAAGAGTAATGTTAATATCGGTAATAGAAAATTCAGAAGCCGCAGTCGATATACACTGGGCTTAAAATGTCAACTTGAACTCGGTTCTTTTTTTCTATTCTTTAAAAATGTATATTTTTAAAATTTATTTATAAAGCACTCGAATGTTATAATACTAAAACATGTAATACAATGGAACACTACCTGTGCGTGAGCGCCAGCAGCAGCCGGCAGCCGTTGACGACCGCGTGGCGGCGGGCGGCGGGCGCGCACGTGAAGGCGCCCTGCAGCAGCGCCGTCACCAGCGCTGACGTCAGACCGTCACATGTAATACAATGGAACACTACCTGTGCGTGAGCGCCAGCAGCAGCCGGCAGCCGTTGACGACCGCGTGGCGGCGGGCGGCGGGCGCGCACGTGAAGGCGCCCTGCAGCAGCGCCGTCACCAGCGCTGACGTCAGACCGTCACATGTAATACAATGGAACACTACCTGTGCGTGAGCGCCAGCAGCAGCCGGCAGCCGTTGACGACCGCGTGGCGGCGGGCGGCGGGCGCGCACGTGAAGGCGCCCTGCAGCAGCGCCGTCACCAGCGCTGACGTCAGACCGTCACATGTAATACAATGGAACACTACCTGTGCGTGAGCGCCAGCAGCAGCCGGCAGCCGTTGACGACCGCGTGGCGGCGGGCGGCGGGCGCGCACGTGAAGGCGCCCTGCAGCAGCGCCGTCACCAGCGCTGACGTCAGACCGTCACATGTAATACAATGGAACACTACCTGTGCGTGAGCGCCAGCAGCAGCCGGCAGCCGTTGACGACCGCGTGGCGGCGGGCGGCGGGCGCGCACGTGAAGGCGCCCTGCAGCAGCGCCGTCACCAGCGCCGCGCTGCGCAGCCGTGACGTCAGACCGTACTCCGTTTCACTGCAACGACGGTGCTCAATGGTACAACGTTATAACAATTCAGATGTTCCGCTCAACATACGCCATATAGCGTAACCGCTATTTTTTATTTGTTTTAAAGTGAAACGCATGAAATATGCCTTCGTGTGTGTTACGATATTGCACAAATAATACGGAAAAGTGCAAAGGAATAACTTTTATCGGTAAGCACCTAACTAGATAATAATTTTTAAAACTTAGTTAGAGCAAAAAAATGGCGCACAGATTTTGTTCGTGGTGTCTCCTCCATACGTAGTAATATTATCTCAATGTTCATAGGTGCTTCTAGGAGTGTACTTTAATAAATGTTTGATTTTGAGTATAAAAATCGTGAGATATTAATAATAATAGCGAGGTAGGTATGGTTACGTTAGGTATGGACCTAAGTGTTATATCTGGAGCGGCGATGGCCATGGTCATATCGCAGAGCAGCGCCGTGGCGTTTGCGGACGCTATCGCGCGCAAACGTAGTTTACGCTCTTCTTGTATACCTGGAGACGTGACAAAATGTGAGCGATTAATTAAACATTTTATACGCTTCAATAAATTTTTATTATTATAAATATTGTCCATCATTTTTCTATGCTATCTATAGAAAGTGATAACAATTCCAAAACTAGCAACAGTTTTGGAATTAACTGATGATTACTTTATTTTTTAAAAGTATGTATATGCATCAATCAACAATGTATATGTAATAGCAATCACTCAAACCAAAATCAGATTGGCAAGAATAAAATTATCCAATAAGAAATAACTTTTAGCTAGAACAATATCACACTGGAATAACTAAAACATCATTTGTTTTCTCTGAAATAATCTACTGGGAATAAAATCAATCAATGCTATACATACTATTATCAGATTCGCTACTAGTGTCGACATGGTTGTGATTGGTCGCCACCTTCTCGCTCTGCTCGTTGAGCCCTTTCTCCACATCGCTCTGTGTCTCCGACGTGACAGGCACCGGTGCTGGTTGGATCTCTTCCGGCTCATAATTACAACACACTATTTGTATCATCTTCTCCAGGAATTGATGTTCGTCAAGCCACTAAAAGTATTAAATAAAAACTTGGACAATGTCAAGGGACATCCGGATAGAACGATGTTTAAAGTGAGAGAGAGACAGACAGAGAACCACGCGCACGCCGCACGGCTTACAACTCTAGCAAAAAGTGTCGTGACAACTTTTCGTAAGAATTTTTTCCGTCTAGCCCCCTTTCACAACGCGAGATAAGGAACTTTGTTCCAATATTTATCTTTGTTGAAAAACAATATTAAATACATTTGGTATAACCCGAGCAAATAGCGAATAGATCTGAAGATGGCGATGGGCACTTATATATTATAGGGTTGGCAAATTAAGTTCTCTTGCATCGTTTTTTTGGTTCATCCATTTGTTTTTAAAATTTGTAACAAAAACTTGACCAAAATAAATAATAATCAAATGTAACGCAAACAATATAACAATGTGGTTATAGTACTGATACAAAGGATACGTACCAACAAACAATTTTTCAATTTGTCAAAATTCAAGCTAACAAAGTCACAGTCATTTGAGTTAATTAAATAAACATACACAAAAGGTTCATTTTTTAAATTTGTCTAGACAAATATAATACTTACCTCCATAATTATTTTGTCAAATGGATCTGAAAGGCCTATGAAATACTTGAATGTGTCGGCTATAGCTGATGTGGAGATATGCCTCAGGAGATTGGGCAAGAAATCCTTTCGAGCTTTAAAGAAATCTAATGCTCTAAAACACACTATGTGATGTAGATAACAGTCCTGCGAAAAATAAATAATTTACTTAGAATATTTTATTAAATACAATTTTTCATTAAATTTTGCAAACTCTACTTAACTTGGTAACTCAATATTGATACAAAAACTGAAATGATTATACCACCAGAACTAATTGTCAAATAATCTGTTTTATTTATCAGTATAACTTGTAACATCTGGAAATCATCTAACCTGTTTTGGACTCCTTTTAAGCAACATTTCAACAGTTCTACTGAAATATGAAGCCAACAGAGGATTGAGAGGTGGCTCCCTGTTCACAAAGTCACAGAGTCTGTTCATTTGCACTGGGTCCATGCACAGTCTGTGGCTGAGTGTTGACAATTGGCTTGTTAAAACCTCACAGGCTATGTTGGCGTGCCGGTACTGTGACGTCAGCTCCACATCCTTAGGTGGCTCTTCTGTTATAAGCGTTATAAGCTCCGCCAAATTTTCTGATCTTGTGAGACTGAAATAACAATATTTCGTGACAGTAAACTGGATTTGTTTGCTTAACGATAAACAAGTATATCATATGTTTGATATTTACAACTGTATTAGAGCCTTGTTGTCCGCCTTACACTCCTGCAGGATATCATCCGCCTCCAAGATTTGTGTCAACGTTACGTTCTGCAAGAAAATTACCGTTAATCAGAATGTATACTGCCTTCTTTGCACGTAATGTTGTAGTAAAATGAATTGTTCGTGTAATTATTACGAAACCGTTAGCAATATATGTGTAAATCATGAGGTATTATTGAATTCCGAGACGTCTGCACCTAACCACCAAGGCAAACAACAAAAACACCAACCTCCTCTTTTAAAAGGAAATTCAACTCCCTCATTCCCACATAATTCGCACTCCAGAACATTTTTACAATTAAGTACAATTTGGTAAACTATGCTAAATCCATATAAAAACTTAATTTTTTAAAAGATTTCAGCGCTTTTGTGATAAAAAAGTGCAACGATCCGTTTTCTCAGTTCTGACAAGAGTCAAGACAGAAAGTACCAAAAACAATGAAAGAGCTCAAAGACAGTGAGTGACATGTTAACCAGGTGCTACCAGTAGGAAATATTTTTTGTAAACTAAATAAATTCTCAAATAAAAGATAAATAATTATAAAAAAAGTGCACGCCTCATAATTTTTTTTTAATAAATATTTATTAATTATTATTTTTGTTTATTTAATAACAATTAAACCACATCGAATCAGACCCTGAAAAATGAGCATACTCAAGCGTAAGAGAAAAAAAAAGACTCGATTAGTAAAGTAGGTATTTCGGTCGCTATCGTGTTAACAAGAAAAAGGATCCGCACACAGACACACGGACGTCCAAGACAGAACTTTTTTAAACTGTTTTTTAACTAGTTTAAATAACAAAAATGACATCAAAAATATCATGAACGTTAAAAATAGTGTTTTTTCTTAATATGTGTGTGTATGTATTATCTTACAAGTGCAATGTATGATACATAAAGACATTTTAAGTTTGAAAAATCAGATGTTTTGCGCGAAGTGACAGTAGTACCCACCTCAACGCTTCGCTTATGAGGCGTGCAAAAAAATAACTTAGTGGCTACAACATTTTATTCTCTTTCTTTCTTGTTATATGCACTAAGCACATACTTAAAATATTAAGCTGAACGATCTCATACAAACACAGCATATAAAGAACCACTTATTCAAATTCGCACATTTTTTGTTGGACAGTCCACATTTACTGTTCTGCCTATTAAAAAACCGGCCAAGTGATCATCATCAAACATCAAATTCCAAGCAATAATAGTATAGGAGGTAGCAACGTCCTCGAGAGATGATTTTAGAACAGGTGGTTTTTTGATATACTGCACTATACAGGGTGTAATCGTTAAGTGTGCACAGGCGATTTTTCCGTAAGTATTACAGATAACAAAAAACTTTAAACTGATATCGAAAGTACCAAAAAGTACTTAACCTAATGAGTAAAATGGCGGTAGTAAATTTTTAAAAATAAATCGAGAAATATCAAAAAAATTATCTTTAAACCCTCCCATACATTAAGTATGAAATATGAATATCCCATATACATTTAATATGAAAGATTTAAGCTATCTTTTTCTTATTTGGTTTTCTGCTTTAATTATTTCGCAAATTTGAAGTGACATTTTCCACGTTTTTCCGGACATTTTCACGCATTTCCCGGATATTTTCCGGGAATTTTCCGGACATTTCCCTGACATAGCCTGTATGTCTGGAAAATCCCCGGGAAATGCTCGGAAAATCCCCGGAAAATGTCTGGAAAATCCCCGGAAAATGCCAGGGAAATGTCCGGAAAATGTCTGGAAAACATCCGGAAAATCCCCGGGAAATGCTCGGAAAATCCCTGGAAAATGCCTGGGAAATTCCCGGAAAATGTCTGGAAAATCCCGGAAAATAACCGGAAAATGCTAGGGAAATGTCTGGAAAATGTCTGGAAAATATCCGGAAAATGCGTGGAAATGTCCGGAAAAAGCGTGGAAAATGCATGAAAATGTCCGGAAAAAGCGTGGAAAATGCCACTTCAAATTTGCGAAGTAATTAAATTAGAAAACCAAAAAAGAAAAAGAAAGCTAAAATCTTTCATATTAAATGTATATGGGATATTCATATTTCATACTTAATGTATGGGAGGGTTTAAAGATAATTTTTTTGATATTTCTCGATTTATTTTTAAAAATTTATCACGGCCATTTTACTCATTAGGTTAAGTACTTTCGATATCAGTTTAAAGTTTTTTGTTATCTGTAATACTTACGGAAAAATCGCCTGTGCACACTTAACGATTACACCCTGTATACTGTCTAGGAGTACTAGTGTTCTGTGATACTGTCTCTCTGACTGTCTCTCTTGCTCTATCCGTAGGCCGCGTTTCCATCTGCAAGAAATGTCCGACAGTCTGTCTGACAGCAGCTTGCAAGTCTACTTGCAGGTAGAAACGCGGCCTTGGACTTGCAAACTGCTGTCAGACAGACTGTCGGACATTTCTTGCGGAAGTTTTCTTGCAGATGGAAACGCGACCTTAGGCTTAAAGGCTTTGTCAGATAGGACGCGTATTTTAGCGCTGCGTAGTAGCGCTGCAGCGTCCTGTTTTAACGTCGCGCTAGGCTTCGTCAAACAGAACGCTTTAGCGCGCGTTAGGACACAGTAATTGATATTATTAAAGCTGCATGTTGTTTACATAATTATTACTTACGAACAAAACAAGGTACAGCGATATTAACTCCGGAGTCGGAAGAATTTTTTACTTACCAGTTTCATTAATTTCTTCTCCGATTTGTGCCCACAATTTTGCCTTAATTGATATATCTTTATAGTTTATATGAACTATCCTTCGTATTATATAAGCATGGATATTTTCTAACCAATTCTATCAAATTTTCGGTCATTATGCAGTATTTTATTATTATTTTACGCCTATTAACGCCGACGCTAAAATAAAATTTGTAAAAAAATACAACACCCGACGTTAAAGCGTCCTAACGCCGCGACAGAGCGTTGCGTACTGCTAGCGCCGGCGCTCTGTTTGACGGTATTCTACGATGGTAGTAGAACACATCTTAGCGTCATATCGCGGCGTCAACTTAACGCTCTGACGCGCGCTAAGTACGCGTCCTGTCTGACAAAGCCTTTAGAGTCCGGGCTGTCTGCAGCGGCAGTGGTTGCGTTTATTAGTGCGCATCTTATGTGCACAGGAAAATATCCTTAACTTTAAAGTCATTTTTTAACGTGTACTTAATTTTTAATCTCTTGCCTTTACATAGATCCATCAGACACACATCAGACATAAATTTTTTATTGCAAGACGTTTTTGTCGTTGTAGAATAGGTGCTATACGCAATTTTTTATTTCGTTTTAATAAAAAATTCAAATTATATATCGTTCTTAAATTTTGAATCTGTATAATATATTTTGTAGGTAAATAAAAAAAGAAAATAATGGTAACAGAATAATTTATTATTTTCGTTTTGATTGAAGTAACTGCATTGCAAGAGCTTCTGCCTCATTGACTGATAATGTAGCAGAAATATCTTCAATTTTCTTGATCTTCCGTGGTGTTACACTTTCTTGAGGAATCCCTTTACTGTCAATTAATTTCCGTTTTGTTGGCCTGAAAACAATGGAAATAACACGTTACTATTTGTATCAAAAACACAATATTGATATTCTCACCATTTAGAAAACATTCTACAAAATTTTCAACACTTAAAGCATTTTTATTGGAGTAACTCACTCATCAAACTAAACCTACCTGTGGTATTTTTGTTCATCTTCATCACTGGACATTGACTGAGCATCAGATTGTGAAATATCCCTGTCATCAGCACTATCTTCATCACCACTATCATTTTTCTTGTCATAGACCTTATCAGGATCCGGTAGCCATGAAAGATCTGGTCCTTCAGAATCTGACTGACTGCCAAAGTCATCTTTCTCACCTTCTTCCTCTTTCTTCTTATTCTTCAGTTTTCGTTTTTGCTCTTTGTGCTTAGCCTTCACTTTTTCTCTAAACCTCTGTTTATCATATTTATCTTCCTCCTTGAGCACTTCTTTAGCTTTCTCAATATCTATACCACCAACATTTTCATTCACAAATTGTTTGGCCAGCTCTGACTTAACATCTTTCTTTTCATCTTCTATAGCTTCCCCATCTTCAGTGAACTTTATTGTTGTATTAACCTTAATTTTCTTTTTAAGTATTTTCTTAGCTACTGCTGCTTTTGTGAGCGGCTTTTTCTTTTTTGATGACTGTATTTCTTCAACGGCAGCTGGTTCTACTTCTACATTATTTTTCTTAACTTGAAGGAAGTCATCTTCATCACTATCAGCATCATGGTGGAAATCAAAAGTAGGAATATCTTTCTTTTTACTTTTAAGTTTAATTACTTCAGCTTTGATAACTTCCTCTGTCTCACTTTCATCAGAACCAGAATCAGAGGCTCTTGTTTGTAATTTCTCAATAGCTTCTTTCTCTGCTTTTTCCTTTGCTTTAAGCATGGCCTTATCTCTTTCTAACTTTTGTAAAAATCTAATTCTCGGTGGAACAATTAAGCCAAGAGACTTGGCATAGGCATCTGTATCTAAATGTTGTACATTAAAAATATCTTTGTTTTTCATTAGGAACACAGACTTTAAATAACTTACAAATGCCCTCTGAGCTGATTGTTTAAGTTCTGTGTTGTCTGAAAGAAGAGCTTCTATTTTGCGTTGTGGAGACATAACTTTTGATGGATCTACTGATATTTTGTTAATAGGAATTTTGCTTTTACCTAAATCTTCAATGAATTTTTCTTCATTTGGCAACAACATTAACAATCCTTCTCCTTTACCTAACACCCCTCTTGCTGTTCTTCCTGCTCTGTGTATGTATGTCTCAACATTTTCTGGGCAGTCATATTGTATGACCCAATTGACGCGGGGGAAATCTAAACCTCTAGAAGCTAAATCTGTTGCAAATAATACAACATTTGATTTCCTACAGAACTCTTGGTAAATCCTTTCCCGTTTCTCTTGGTGAAGAGTGCCATATAGAGCCAATAAGCTCACACCTGGTCTTAATTTACAGAATAGCTCATACACATATTTGACTTGCTTGCATGTTGCCATAAAAACAAGAACTTTTTGTTTTAAATGATTCTTAATAAAAGACCACAATATGCCCACTTTTTCATCAATCTCACACACAATGTAGCTCTGTTGCAATGATTCTGGAGTCACAGTTTCTGCCTGCTCATGTGGTGCAACATAAGTGGGGAAGGATAGACTGAGCCTGGCCAAATCCTTCACAGACTTTGTTTGAGTGGCTGAAAACAATAATGTTTGCCTTTTTGGTGGTAAATTTTCAATGATGGCATTCATAGTTGTCTCAAAACCCATATCCAAACATCTATCAGCTTCGTCCAAAACAAGTATTTGAAGACTGCTACAGTCAAATAGAGGATTTTCATCCAGATGCTGTAACAAGCGACCGGGTGTGCATATAAGAATATTAATTTGATCCATCCTCTTACGTTCAAATTTTAGATTTTGCCCTCCAATTATCAAACCAGCGGAGAAGTCATGGTTGTGTCCAATTTTTCTTAAAGTTTCATAAATTTGATATGCTAACTCTCTTGTAGGTGATATGACGAGAGCTCCAACACCATCAAGTCGTGTCCACTTCTTACAGAACAGTGATTCTAATATTGGTATTAAAAACGCTAATGTTTTTCCGGACCCAGTTTTTGCAGCTCCCAAAATGTCTTTCCCTTGCAAAGCATACCCGATTGCTTGTCTTTGAATATCAGTGGGTATATTAAAATTGTTTTCTTTAAGCCCTTTCAGAGTTTTTTGGGATAATGGAAAGTCTTTGAAAGTTTTAATTTCTTCTGGTACTATCTGTAAAATAAGAATGTAATTATATAGTATAGTATAGAATAAAGTCGTAAATAAATAGTTATATTTGACAGAAACTATTATAAAAATATCCTAAATATGTAAAATCACAGACTAATAATAATATACTACGTATACAAGTAAAATAAAACAATTTATATACTTTGGTGGTAAATGTTAAAAATACTATGTAATGACGATTCGAAAGTGCTACTAAATAGTAGTCTAATTGAATAAATGAATGTTTGAGTTTGAGTTTGTTTTGAGTTTGTTTGCTTTACTTACTTTATCATATTGACTCTGTAAATATTGTATAGCTGCATCTTCTTCGACGCTCCGTTTTTTCCTGGGCTTAAATAGCTTATGCTTTGCTTTTTTCCCTTTCTGTTTATCATTATTACTTTCTTTCTTCATGTTTTATCTAAATATATTTTCCATTAAAAAATAAAATCAAAGAACACATTTACGAAGTACGAACCCACATGTCGATTAGCAACTGACATATGACAATAGTTTGACTTTGACTATTGACATATAAGTTCTATGCTATTGACATATTCCAGGTCCTAAATGTAATTATAATAACTAAAAATTTCAGGTATCATCTAATGATTCAATATATTGATTTAAATTAAATATTATGGCATGCATAAATAATAAGCGTCGTAATTAGTTATACTTTAATTTATTATTTGGTGCATCTTTTGATTCATCTTCATTTCCGCTTCTTTATCTATAGCATCTCGTTCACTCATTCGTTTATTGTCTTCTTTTTAAATCAATTTGTTCAAGTCATTTATTCAACGCTTCGTATTCAATCGTGGTGAACGTTAGTCGCTAACTATAAAATAAGTGAAATTTGTGAAAGCTCGTAATTAAGTAAATATTAAACAACTGCACTGTTTATAGTAAAAAATAAAGGTGAGCTTATAAAAATATTTATACTTTAATTTAATGTTTTTTTTTTGTACTTGATATCCTCATTGAATAAAGGTATACCAACGTTCAATTGTTGAGTCATCCAGGGATCGAGATTTTTAGCGTTTATATTAATAATTCATACCTACCTTCTTTTTATATATCGTTGCATCATTCATTAATTATTATTCCTGTGCAATTTTACACTGAAATATTTGATCATTTACCATGTACTAACTCATTTTACTCGAAACTGTTTACAAACATAGTTTCATTGTTATGAACGACGAAACGGGTTTATTTTTTGCGTAATAGTAATAGGTATTGAATACAAACTGGTTTGGAGTTCGAGGAAAACGTATTTGATACCTATTCTGATTCGTGCCTATTAAATTTACCGAAAATTTACTCCTACACGGTTTACTTTTATACTAGATAGGTACTTAATTTTATTGTTGAATTGTTTTTTTAAAGTGACTGGGTACCTAGGTTTCTTAGTTTAATCAGGGTAAAAATAATAAATAATACAAGGTACCTAGGTATATCTCGATAGATAATACATATTATCCATTGTACATTCTATGTTCTTTGTTTGATTCGCTAACCAAGAACGAGGTCATCCTAGGTCGGGTGCACACTGCACGTGTAAAGATTTCAAGTTACCTACACTAGGTATTATTTTCCTGCAACGTACCTATGTGAATAATAGATTAAGAATAAAGAATTAATTATTGTTTATATCTTTCACATTATCATACCTAATTTTTAAATATTATTGTTATTATTTGAAAATGTAAAAAACGCGCTTTAGTACCTACCGGAAAAAGGAAGCAGTTTACTTTATAATGCGAATAATTCCATGTTTAAATCAATTCTGATTTCTGTGATACTTTAAATAGGTAATCCCGGTAACCCGTTAATATAATGAGTATTGTAATAAATCCGTACCGTTCTTGAAGGTAGATTTAAACTAAAAATATTCGCTAATGTTACATCTGTAGTGTAGATAGGTACCTATACCTTCTATTTTTATTCGTAAGATACCTACCTATGCCAGACTAAATTCAGTTTACAAACACAAAAAATCACCACATCACAGAAAATTACAAATGAGAACACCTACCTCATCAATAAGTCAAAGAGCAGAACAGGCGGTCTTAACGTTCAAACAGTGATCTCTTCCAGGCAACCAGTTTAACCAGTAACAATCAAGTGTGGACTTATAAAAAGAAATAATTCACAAAATAATTGATTGTTTTTTATCCCAAAGGTAATAAAGATGAAGAGTCTGGCAGTGGTGTTGATGCTGGTGGCGGCGGCCAGCGCGGTCAGCTTCTTCGACCTCGTCCGCGAGGAGTGGAACGCCTTCAAGGTAATGTTGTCATCAATTCCTCATCTATTTTTCCTTTTCCCCAATTTTATAGACACTCAATGACACAAACTGTACTTCCTAATTGACGATAACACACGCAATTTCGCTATTTTCCGCAATGTGTATGCTGGGTTGTTATAACTTGTAATTAATTAAAAATACTAATAAATTACGTAAGTATGATTCTCATTATTAGTTAACTAGGAACCTATAGAAGTTTGATCCTTTTATCGATGTTAACAGTTAAACAAAAAAATCATTTGTTTTGGTTTTATTTTTAATTACTAAAATTGGGATTATAAACAAACCAAATTGCTCGAAAATCGTGTAAAAACAAATATTATATTATTTAACTCAATTATTATTATTGATGTCGAATGACGTTAGGTAACACGAAACGAGTACAAGGCCAGGGTGACAAGAATTAGGTACTTAGGTCTCACCGATCATTAATTTTCTCACCATTAATAATTTCAGTTTAATTCATTTAAAGTGAAATATAATGATAAGTTCACTAAGAATGAAGTGGTAGTGATATATTTTGCTGTTTCATTTTCTGTTGTTTTGTTTGATAAAAATAAACAAGCATTTTGTTTATTTTTATCCACGAAGATGATCATTTCCTTCATAAAACTGCATTCGACATACAGGACATGTTTTATTTTTTTATGCGAGTATTACCTACCTACCTACATACCTATATCGAGTATGTTTTTTGGGTAATCTCAATTACGCGATGTCGTTTACCCCAGCCTTGAAGAAGGGTTTTTTGACCCTAGTCTCTTTGTTACGTATCTCATGATTTTCATATAGTTATATTAACTACATTACCCTTTATAAGATAGCCATTTACATTGGATAAGATAAGCTGTTTATTAAGGAAGTGCAGGCAAACATCGTTGACTTTGATAAGGAATATACAGGGTGTAATCGTTTAACCTAATGAGTAAAATGGCCATAGTAAATTTTTAACGATTACACCCTGTATACAACGCTTATATTTATTTAATCTAACTTTAGTAAGAGCATCCTTTTAATAATAATGGATGGTTTAGGCATGACCATATAGCAGACCCAAAGATATGGAAGTTTCTTTAGGATATACCTAGCAGGCTGATCAGTTTTCCCCTAACAGAGGCGAACGTGATGAGACGTTATGTTCCAAATCCATATTTATACTTGCGTTTTCTGTACACATTCCTTGTCTGGCTAACATTAGCTCCTATATTGTTCAGCTGGAACACAAAAAGGAGTACGACAGCGAGGTGGAGGACAAGTTCCGCATGAAGATATTCGCCGAGAACAAGCACAAGGTAGCGAAGCACAACGCTAAGTACGAGCGCGGCCAAACCAGCTTCAAGCTGAAGCCCAACAAATACTCCGACATGCTGCATCACGAGTTCGTCCATACCATGAACGGATTTAACAGGACTGTCAAGTGAGTGACATAATGTGCTCAAAACAAGCTCTGCTTTATCGCTCTCGCTAAAGTAACCAAAATTCTGATAATAAGGCGTAACTTTTTGAAGATTTTTTTGCCTATTTATATTTAAAGATGAAATTTTCCGCCAAAATTAAGCTACAAATTCATAAATTCTTAACTACGCGTTTATTAATATTAGTGATAGGTAATTTTCGCGAAGATTGAGCGTGGTTCGATTTTGAAGACATTTTCTTAAAGGAGATAAAGTTAAAGGATAAGACAAAGGTCAATACTCTTGAATACAGGACCATAAGTTCTTTGACATAATCGAAACAGGATTATTATCAGGATAAATTGGATTTTCGAACCCTAACATGATCGATCCCAAGTTCACTGACCATTCAAATGTCAAGCCAATTATATTTTTTATACTCTTTGTAATGCTATTAACGACGAAGAAGATGTAAGTAATTCTTTATACTTCGTTTTTAAATTCTTGTTGAAGTTAATATTATAATAATTATACTAAGTAAATGATATCGATGGCTATGATTTATGAATCGGTAGGTGTTTTGGACTCATATCGCCAATGTTAAATAAATAACGATAAGACGTTGACCAACATTTCGGCTGCGACATTGTTTGATCACAATATTATGTTTATATTTTGTTATCTATCGTATATGTCAACAATCGTGTAACAGCAGATAGTACAGAAATAACTTGAAAAATATTTTTTGCTCACTGGTGGTGTAAAAATGCTGTTTTGATCTTGTGATTATGATAAACTTAAGTTTATAAACAAGATTGTACAGTTAAATACGTATCCATATATGTTTTACGCGTGTTTGTACACAATGTTGATAATAATTTTCATGGTTAATGATGATTGATAACAATTTCCATATAATTCGAGTGAATAACATCGTTTATTATAACGGCGATGTACATTCAGTTTTTGCACTGTCTTGCATGTAAATGACTTTTGATTACAATATATTATGACATAATAAGCTTGGATATTGCGATATCCATGATGAGTTTTAAGATGCATGCGTTTTATTGTTTTAATTATCAATAAATTTATTTGTTAAATTACTACGTAATTCTTACTCATTATCCCGCCTCATAACAAAAAAATCCATCCTAGAAATTTATCAATTTTTTTTTTACTTTTAACACATCTTTATTTATAACTAGCTTCCGCCCACGACTTTGTACGTGCATCCCCGTTTTTCCCCGTTCCCGCACGAATTTCGGGAAATCCTTTCTTAACGGATGCCTACGTCCTAACATCTACCTGTATGCCAAATTTCAGCCCGATACGTCCAGTGGTTTGGGTTGTGCGTTGATAGATCACTATATCAGTCACCTTTGAGTTTTATATATATAGATTTACCTAAATCCTATTTTTTGACCAATGTCCTCGACACAGGCACAACAAGGGCCTCTACGGCAAGGGCCAGGAGGTCCGCGGCGCGAGGTTCATAGCGCCCGCCAACGTGCAGCTGCCCGAACACGTGGACTGGAGGTCACATGGTGCGGTCACTGATGTCAAGGACCAGGGCAAGTGCGGCTCCTGCTGGTCCTTCAGTACTGTGAGTATACTAATATTATAAACTAGCTGCTCTGCGCGGTTTCACCCCCGTGGCTCCACTACTGTTGGTCGTAGCGTGATGATAATATATAGCCTTCCTCGATAAATGAGCTATCTAACACCGAAAGAATTTTTAAAATCGGACTAGTAGTTACCGAGATTAGCGCGTTCAAACAAACAAACTCTTCAGCTTTATAATATTACTAGCGACCCGCCCCGGCTTCGCACGGGTGCAATGCTGATACTAAATACACTACAGAAAAACTGTGAACGTTGTATATAAAAACATAGCGGCCCGGCCGGCCGGTACCGCCGCAAATTCTACGTCCCGCAATTTTTAATATCTTCGAAAATATTCACTTAAATCATACGTTGTAAAGGGCCATATAGATCTATATTAAATGAACAATGTATTCAAGGTATTTAATTGGTTAAGGATTAATGCTGTATTGGTGAAAATCGCTTCGAAAATTAGCTATTATTTGTCGTAAAAAGTAAATGACAAAAAAATGTTATTGTGGGTTATCCATAAGAGATAGACATATACCATCGCGTATACTTTTCTGTAGACCTTTTCAATGTGTATAATACTTAGTACATTATTTTGATAAAACTCGTAGGGTTCAGCCTGCGTTTGCAATATAAGCGGAAAAAATGTAATTTTTTACGACATCACATTAGAAACCTCAAAAATAACAGTACTTCTCCACTATTTAATGGATGTTATTATACATATAAACCTTCCTCTTGAATCACTCTATCTATTAAAAAAAACCGCATCAAAATCCGTTGCGAAGTTTCAAAGATTTAAGCGTACAAAGGGACATAGGGACAGGGAAAGCGACTTTGTTTTATACTATGTAGTGAAGTATAGATGCGAAAGTTTGTGAGAATGGATGGATGTTTGTTGCTCTTTCACGCAAATACTACTGAACTGATTACACTGAAATTTGGCATGTAGGTATCTTAAGACCCAGAATAATACATAGGCTACTTTTTATCCCGGAAATCCCACAGGAACGGGAACTTTGCGGGTTTTTCTTTTAAAACGCAGGCGAAGCCGCGGACGGAAATCTAGTTTGTAAATGTTTTTAATGGATACGTTATTGCTTGTTAAAATGTAACTTACTAGGGAGTAGGTGTGATTATTAGAATTGAGGGTAGATTGAAAATATTTCCTCCCTATTAACAATTATTTAGTTTCCTCCGTATCAACAATTATTTTCAATTGTTTGAATTGAATAAACCTTTATTTTGTATAAAGAAAAAAATGGACAAAAACGAATCGTCATCCAGCATGTAAGCAATCACGACATGGTTTGAAAGTTTACTGTGTCATTTCCTTGTTAGCGTGCCCCATTTCTGTGAATTGTATTATTCATTGTTTTAACAAAACAATAACATTCTCACATTATGTATGTATTGAAGGGAATATAAACGATTAATTTTTATTTATTAATATTCCAATATATGTACAGTTATTCTAAATAACGTTATCGTCTGGAATTAATTATTTTTATTTGCGATTTGACTAAACAATAAACATCTAAATACACAATTAAATTCTATCAGTGTAACCAACATGTTCCGGTCATTGTTTTTAAATATTTACTCTAAATGATTCATACACATGATAAATAAATTAAACAATAATAGTAGGTTAATATAAGACGAAATAATTTATTATACAAATAAAGACGTTATTTCATCAGGCATTATTTTACCTATAAATCACTCGTGTGATCGTGTCATGATCTGATTAATAATTATAAATTTCTCTTGATACAATGTTTGTAGGTATGTATATAAACTTTGAAACGATTTAATATAATTAGATTTAATTTAATTACTAACACACCCTTAAATGTTAAGGGTGTGTTGGCAGATTTATCAAGTCAGTACTCAGTAAGTAACAATGAATTATTCTGAAGTGATTCATATTCGATAGTCATTAGTCAGAATTTGTGCATAACCCCGATAGTCCACAGATGTTAAATATCCAATTACAGTACCATGATTAAATATAAAGTATAAACGATAATATTAATTACAATCACTTAGTCATGCCACTCGTCGATGAGCCACGTGATGACTATATTAAATGTAGGTACATACATGAATATGTATTATTTTTCGCCTAGTTTCCTTATTATTGTTATAACGAATGTTATCGGTTGCTTTGTTTAACAATAACAACAATTAACGTATTTGTTTTTTTTTTATAATTTACACGTATATCTTATGAGATATTATAGTAGAGCCATTTTAATAGGCAACATTTGACAGTTCAACATAATTCAACAACGTAACCTAGTAACGACGACATAGAATAACATGATATTTCGTTTTGTTAGAACTGCACATTTGCTTAACTTTTTTCAATTACGATTACATATAATAATGACCGATGCAACTAATTTTAAGATTTGATTTTACTGATAAACCATTCTAAACATTTTCTTATTTAAAGAACTGACGTCGCTACAATTTTGTGTCAATAAACCTTTTTTCTTTATAAATACCAGAGACGTTACTCTAAAAATCGAAATCTGACATCTAGAATCGAATGCATTGGTTACTTGGGAATAAAAATCATCATAAATTATTGACATGTGTTTCAAGTTCGATTGACAATTGTTTCAAGTCCGTATCGATTAATTCGCTTTAATCGATGTTTTTAAGCAGGTTACCACCCTATGTAAATAAAATTGATAGACGTCAAATGTTGCCTATTAAATTGGCTCAACTATAGGTCGTATATAACGATTAATAGGGATGGAGCTTTTTCAGTTTTGAAGTGTTTTTTTTTTTTTTTTTGTTGGCGATAAGTAGTAGTTTAAATATTAGCAGGTTCATTTCCAAAGGCCCTCTAAAGTCTAAAATTTTGTTATATTATGCTTTTGGATACTTAGGCACTTGATCCCTAGATAAACTAAAAAAATAAGCATGTTCGCAGAAGAGAACCGCATATTTATAGGTTATTCTCTGTAGTCATACTTAATATCAGTTTTTATGAAGCTACCGCGGTCCGCGTTGTTCATATAACTGTAATCCTCTAATGAGGGAAGCCAGAGTAATAATCTATTGCGCAGTTTGTAGAATAACCTCTGTTCGTTTCTTACAGTGAGGGCATTGTAAATGAGAAATTTTGTTTATACATATATGATGAAAATTATTGCAAGTACCATTTTAAGGACATGTACACAAAATTACACTTAACAATGTACGCAGAGGTCTTATCGTTGAGAGCTCTTCCAGGCTTGATGTCGAATTTCATATAATTTTAATAATGCAAAATATAATCACGATTACCCAAATATCAATTAACATGTTGTATTTCTGCCATTACAAAACCGAAAAGTTCACATAGATGATCTATTTCATGTCTTCCAATAAATATGTATTTCGCATCGCAGGTCATACTTCTCACCATTTTCTACTGTATTAGGGTGGCATGATCATGTTTGATCAAACCCTCGTTAATAAAATAAAGTTAAAAAAAAATATATTATTTTGCAAGTTTGAAGCAATTTGCTATTATCCCCCAACCAGACGGGTGCGCTGGAAGGCCAGCACTTCCGCCAGAGCGGCTACCTGGTCTCCCTCTCGGAGCAGAACCTCATCGACTGCTCCGCGCCGTACGGGAACAACGGCTGCAATGGAGGCCTCATGGATAACGCCTTCAAGTACATTAAGGATAACGGTGGTATTGACACCGAGAGGACCTACCCGTATGAAGCTGTTGATGACAAGTGCAGGTTAGTAAGGGGGAGGTTAGAGTTGTTTTTAGGAGGACATCTTTGAAAATGTTTGATTTTAGGACTGGTTGGGATGGTAAATAAAATCATGTGGTATTAAATTAACTTTTTCCAATTAATTATATGATGAATCAATTTTATGCAGTTTGCATTGTTTCTTATTGCTTTATTTTGCTTTATTTTTCAATAAATGGTCCCTGTTTTCTTTTGCATTTGGCGTTTCGCCGTTCCTTACAAAGGTTTAGAACTCAGTCTGCCCCTGAACACGCTTGTTGTAAAACATCAGAATAATTGTGTTTCTACTACGTAATAATTATTATTTCTCGTCTCTATATACTTATATATGTACTTATCGTATCTATGTACTTATATATTATGTACTTACTGTTTTACTTTATTCTCTTATATATTCACCAGATACAACCCCAAGAACTCTGGCGCCGATGACGTAGGTTTCGTGGACATCCCAGAAGGGGATGAAGAGAAACTAAAAGCGGCCGTGGCCACAATTGGCCCAGTGTCAGTGGCCATAGACGCGTCGCAGGAATCCTTCCAGATGTACGCTGAGGGAGTGTACTATGATGAGAACTGCTCTTCTTCCAACTTGGACCATGGGGTGAGTGGATATTTTTGGGGTTTGAAGGTTTCTTGGTGTAATTAATGTAAGTGATGTATGTAAAGATGTGGGTAGTTTAACAAATAGTTTTTATGAATACCCGCATTGTCAAAAAATGTATAACCTCTTAGAGGCTTATTCAAGGTGATGCGTAGAAAAATATAATAAAAATTAAGTCCGATTTCTCATACATATCCATATTATGAAACTACAACATGCACTATAATGTACATGGCGTGACATAATTTTTACACAAATGCAACAGTCATGACATCATTATTAGTTCTTTTAAATCTTTATCATTTGCTGTAAACACATTATAATAAACATAACAATAATACGTTTATTAACTTCGAAAATATTATTTTTATTTCGTAAGATGAATTTTTCCTCTAAAGAATAGGTATTATGTTTACATTGTGTGGATAATTGATTGCAAGAACATTCTGATTCACGTAATAATCGTAACATTTTGCAAGGAAATATTATGTTGATTGATTTCATTTTCACGTTATGCTTATTACTCTTTGTAAAATTAGTTTTTCCTACTTATATTATAAATGTGAAAGTTTGTGAGAATGGATGGATGTGTGTACGCATGTTTGTTTACTTTCACGAAAAACCTACTGGATGGATTAGGATGAAACTTTACAGTAATATGTATTATTTATACATCAGAATAACACCTGAGTTATAGAAATACTATATTTTGCCCGTGGGCTCGTTCGTCGGGTGAAACCACGCGGCACGTTTAGTTAATTATCCATTGTCCTCACCGAGAAATTGAAATTTTTGGTGCATATCCATTCTTGAATATATAAAGACACATATTACATTTACGAGATAAAACTTTGATATGTACATTAAGGTCTGCTAAACTGACAAAGACATTATATTAGCTGGTGTAACATACACATTACTTATGCATATACTTATATATGATTTGATCACCAGGTACTAGTAGTGGGGTACGGCACGGACGAGCAAGGTGGTGACTACTGGCTGGTGAAGAACTCGTGGGGACGCTCGTGGGGCGAACTGGGGTACATCAAGATGGCGCGCAACAGGGACAACCACTGCGGCATCGCGTCTGCCGCGTCATACCCGCTCGTGTGATGTGACACATAGCGTCAGTGGGCGTCACACGTGTCAGATGGCGTCACAGTAACATAACACGATAAAATCATCGACAAGTCGGATAGGATAGCGCCATATGTGATACAAAACGTTAGACAAGATACAACCCGTCACACGCGTTACGACGCATCACGACACGTAACAAGTTGTGATTGTCACGCGACACAATCTAACACATTCCATATATACAATGCACATTGTGTCACATAATATAAAATTCTTAGCTTACAAACACGTCTGACGCCTTCACACGTGATGTGACGCCCATACAATCTATGTACGCTCTCTCAGTTATAGACTAAATACTAAACCTTGCGTGTTCAATGGTTTTTTTTGTTTGATTACGTATCGCGATTGGGTACAATGAAACACGCAGTTAGTTACAATGCGTCTTTAATTAAAATTTATGTTTAATTGAAGATAAGTGAATTATAATAAACCAGTTTATTTAAATCTCAATTCATTTGTTAGTTTTAAGATAATTTTAAGAAATTGTTTTATTTTAAATGGAGACTTGTGATAATGTAGCGTTATGATTATTGTAAAAGTTAAGATAATAAAAATGAGAATTTTTATTTATATGCATTTTTTATTTACCTATCCTTATTTTTATAAAAAAATAATAGTAATGATTGTTAAAAGGCTGGCACACTATATTACCATTGATATTGCATTTGTTTTTTATCACTATCTATCGGAACTGGCACCAACTATGAACCGCGTCTTCTGCTTTGGTGTACGTAACTAAACAGTCACTTTGCATTTAGACTAAGTACAACCTAGTTTTTTAAAGTTATCGCTTGAGCATACTCGTAACATAAAACATATATCTTCTAATTTTTAAATTCTTAAGTACGTATTTAGGTGGATGTAAGTACATATACATATTACGATTTTTATAACTGCTCTGCGGCAAAGTTAAGAAGTAGGTAGTTACTGTTTTCTGCGGGACACTGCTATCACAACATATTAATTGAAATCTTTGTCTGGTTGTGGATTCTATAATAAGAACCTCTAATGCCTAACTAACTTAGGTACCTAGCTTTGTAATTAATAAAAATATCATCAATCATCATCCCATTAGATAATGAAAAAAATATCAGCGAAAAGAGAAAAGGCGTACCTATCTACCTAGGTAAATTTTAATTGACACTAATTGAAGAATGTCCAGCAGTGGACGTCCCACAGTTGAAACGAACGAACGAATTTAAGAATCATTAATGAAAATATGTATGTAGATCTCAATCATTGAGCTATTATTACTACGTAAGTGCCTATACGAATTACAAACTTTCTACGAACAATATCAGAAAATCATAATATCGATATAGTTAATTCGGCTAATAATTAATTGTAAAGAAATAAAACAAAATTCACTTAAGTAATTTTTCAAACTGAATTTGAATATTTTTTCCTTGGATTCCAGATTTTTTCATTGTTAGCTCAATTTTTTTTACAAAATAGCGGGCAAGTGTCAAACCTTATTAAAGTGACGATCAACGATTAGCTAGTGCTAGAAGTTTACTGAAGCTGTAATAACTGCTTTTGAATAAGGTAGGCTCCACATGTAGGCTCTGTCACATTTTATTACATTTAAAAAATCACTCTATTATCGATTTGTTAGTGACATTAGTAGGTATTATTTAAATGACGAAATCATGCAATTAATTGCGGGTAAAATAGTGGGAAATAGAAATGGCGCGTAATTAACACAGATAATGTCCCACTGATATCGGTGACCCGACCCGGTCGACTCACGTGACTCGTACTCGATTGCTTGTGACACACATTGGACAATTATTATAATCTAAATAATATTTAGATATTCAAATGGGAATAGATTCATTTGCTAAATGATATACCTATTAGTTGCGCATAATATTTCTGTACAAGCCTGAAAATCAGTTAGAAAACTGGCATTGTAGTTTTTGGACATTGAGTTTTTCGTCACTTCTGATTGTTACACTGTGACATTATATATATTTTCTTATCTTATCATGTTGGTTCTCTTTAAATGTGTGTTCATTATTATTATTTCTTTCTTTCTCTAATCCAAATAAGTACTTTCTAATGCTTATATGAAGCGAGTACAAGTACCTAGTTTAAATCATTTAATGTAATATAAAAAAATAAGCAATAACTACCATCTCTATAATATAATACAGTTATTAACCCACACTCACATCTGACCTGATACTTATAAATAATAATAAAAATCAATAAACCAGTAATTACGGGCAAGCAATAAAAGACGTTTCCACATTTAAGATATATTTATTACAAAACAATATTCACATTAAGGTATATTTACAGTAATCTTCGTTCATTTCTCCCACACAACGCCCCCAAGGGTTACAGACACAAATACACCTACTTGCTAAGGACTAGAAATTAATTATACCTACAAAAATAGTTAAAACAAGTTAGTTTGAAAAAAAGGCAAAGAACTCAACTGCGCCAATTTTATCTTCATATTTGAACGTAAATTGTACGTCAAATCTTATTTTTAACATACTCAGGGTTAGTCTTATAAATACGACAAAAATAAAACGAAAGTCGAGCCAAGCAATGAAATATACATACTCCCGAAGATCTTTTTCTGGCGTAGTTGGGTAAAAATGGTATAAGTAAATAAATAAGTGACTAGTAACATCCTAATTAGTTACTAATTATTTTAATTAATGTTTTTTTTTTTATCAGAATCTCTTTGCAACATTGCAATGTTCTGTTGTTATTTTTATACTACGGCCACACTACCGTGATATGCCAATAATTATTGCCACAACTTTAACAACCACGACTTATGGCCATAATTCTACAATGCCAATCAATATGACAAATGGCGGTAGGCAATAGCTCCGGCGGCGGTATTCTTTCGCACATCAAAGAAGATTACCGCGGTAATTATTGCGTATGCGGCCACACTACCGTTTGTCCAGTGTGCAATATGAGCTCACCGGCGCGGCGACGCACGTATCGATCGACATGGAGTGGTCAAATGAAAAAGCGCTCGATGGCGCAAATTTTTGGAATTCTTGGAATTCTTCTCTTTGGGATACCCAACAGAAGAACTATAAAAATCGCAGTGTACACAATGATGCGTGGCGTCGGATCAAACAAAATTTATCATTTCCAAGTACAATAGATGATTTGAAAAAGAAAAAATCCTTTTTAAAAAGAAAGAATCCTTGATGAATTATTACAGAAACCATATTATATATTAATTATCAACTAATATTTTTTTTTGCTGCGGTAAATGCCAATAATTACCGACATATCTAGGTAAACTGTAGTGTAACCACACCAGTTCATGCAGTAATTTAGACGGTAATTTAATGCCATAATTATTGCGCTAACAGCCCGGTAGACGGTAAGGTAGTGTGGCCGTAGCATTACAAAACATTCAAGTAATGTTCGATAAATCAACTAAATGAATTTTTTGTTTTATCGAATATAGATCCTGACACAAAAAGCTCGAGAAACGAAAAAAAGTTCGAAAAATACTAAGTTAGACAAATACTAAATTATAATCTAATCTTAAAACTACATATAAATAAAATTAATTACTATGTACATAAATAAATTGGCACTTATTTTACAGTTGGCAACAGCTTTATATAAATGCTAACATTGAAGAAAATCAATAAATATTGCTGCATTAAAAAAACTGGTCTGTATGTTTTAGGGAAATTGTACATAGGTAATATATTCTTTGAAAGAATAAAGAAATGCAATGTATGTGAAACTTCTATATACACACACTAAAATAAAATATGTACATTGTACAGCTCAAGCGAGTATTTGTACAAAATAAATAGGTACAATATAAGAATAGCTACAACTATTTCAAAATGTAATTCGTGCAATTTACTTTACTGTTAATCCGTACATTAAATCTGATTTTATATTATTACTAATTTTATCTAAGGATATGGTATGTGCTGAAATTAACAATAACATTGAAATAATAAAAATATATAATAATGTTTTAAAGTAATGTAACCACTGCAAGTGAAAACTATTGTAGGTACTATGTAAACGGTGTGCGCATTTTTTTATATTATAAAAATATAAAAAATGAAAGTAGACATTTACAGTAAATAGTACGTCGCGTAGTTATAAATATTAATGTGTAGAGTGTAGACATTGAGATAATATTAATAAGGAGACGACACCGCCTACATCACTTATGTTCCACTCAACATACGTCATGTGACGTATGTTGAGCGGTATTTTTTAATGGTTTTAAAGTGAAACGCATCAAACATGCCTTCGTGTGTGTTACGATATTGCACAAATAATACAAATAAAACGGAAAAGTGCAAAGGAATAACTTTCATCGTTACTTGTACCTAACTAGATAATAATTTTTAAAACTTAGTTAGAGCAAAAAATGGCGCACAGATTTTGTTCGTGGTGTCTCCTCCATACATAGTAATATTATCTCAATGTGTGTAGAAAGCTTTTCTTTACTTAAACAAAATTATCAATAAAGTTTAGACCCTTAATATTAATATCAAATTCCCAAAATTTGAGTCGCATTCGCTATATTTCATTTGTGTGCCGAAGACAGAGACTATAGAAAGATTACGTTTCATTGTTTTTTTTGTATGATATTTTATTAATATATATTAATAACTGGGTCTATATAGACCCAGTTATTGTTAGCGATCGTAATATACGAAGTCTAATTTATTTATCTCACTCTAACATTTCTGTGTTTAAGATAAGGACAGACACACAAATATTCTTGTTAACTATTAAGATAGAAGCTTAGTGAAACAACAGTTTTATTCTTGCTGGGGTTAATCAATAGCACCCTTCTTTGGTTATAAACAAAAGTTCCGCCATTACTGTATCACATTGATCAACTGTTCATTAAAAAAACCATACATTTCAAAAGTGTTAGATGAAGACAATTATCTTCTTCTTCTTCTTCTCTTATATATAAAAATGAATCGCAAAATGTGTTGGTAAGCGCATAACTCGAGAACGGCTGAACCGATTTCGATAATTCTTTTTTTATTATATTCCTTGAAGTACGAGGATGGTTCTTATGTAGAGAAAACGTAAATATGTACCACGGGCGAAGCCGGGGCGGACCGCTAGTTTTTTATACAATCAAGTTGTACAAGTTTATATCCTGCAATTTATATTTAAATTTAAATTATTATATAATTGTGTGTATGTAAGCACGCCCACAAATGAGTGGGTTTCCTTTTCAAAATTGTTACTGTATGTTAGATGTTATTTATCCGGCTTTATTTAAGGGTAAGTTAGTGCACTATTTCTTCTTAGGTTTCTTGGGGTTCCGTGAGCGGCTCTTGGCCTTGCAGAGCGGGCAGATCGGCGCGTTGCGGTGGATCTGCTGGTGGCACGACAGGCACGACTTCATCGGGGGAGGCTGCTGCCTGCTCAGCCATTTAACATTTAAATCCTACTTTATAATGCAACTTCAAACTTAAACATTTATTTATTCAATCAGACTTTGTTCAGAAACGCTATTGAAGTTTTAAAATACAGAAAATACTAAAGTACTAAATGGTAAAACTATGTTATGACGACTCAAAAATGCTTCTAGAAAAAATCTTATTGAATAAATAAATGTTTGAGTTTAATAAAAATACTCGCAATACGAAATAAAGCCTCTTATTCATGGTAAACATTCGTTAAGCAACAAAGTTAAACATGTTGGGGGATTGCTGGCAACACTATGTATTGTGTTGATTACACATGTTGAAAATCGAGAACATATTTTAAGCAGTTTCCAGCAATCCATACTAATATTATAAATGCGAAAGTAACTATGTCTGTCTGTTTGTTACTCAATCACGCCTAAACTACTGAACCAATTTGCATGAAATTTGGTATGGAGACATTTTGATACCCGAGAAAGGACATAGGCTACCTTTTATTGTGAAATATGTACCACGGGCGAAGCCGGGGTTTACTTTAATCCATAAATAAAATTCATAAAATTTCCAATTTTAGGAAGATTAGAAAAATGATTTTAACAATAGTTAGGGAAATTTCGATTGACAGAAATTACGATAAGACAGGAAAAATTTCCATAAGTCAGGAAAATTTCCATAAGTCGGGAAAATTTCTATAAGCTGGAAAATTTCCATAAGAAAGGAAAATTTCTAAACGCCGGGAAAATTTCTATAAACAAGGAAAATTTCTATACGTCAAGAAAATTTCTATACGTCGGGAAAATATCTTTAAGCTAGCAAATTTTATATAAGCCAGGAAAATTTCTATACGTCAGGAAAATTTGTATAAGTCAGGAAAAATTATATACGTCAGGAAAAATCCATGTCGGGAAAATTTCCAATAGAATGAAAAATTTCTATACGCCAGGAAAATTTCTATAAACAAGGAAAATTTCTATAAGCTGGAAAATTTCTGTTTGCCGCGAAATTATATAGATAAGGAAAATTCGTATTAAATTTCTATAAGCCAGCAAAATTTCTATAAGCCAGGAAAATTTCTATACGTCAGGAAAATTTCTATACGTCCGGAAAATTTATATAGATACGGCAAATTTGTATATGCCAGGAAAATGTTTATAAGCCAGGAAATTTCCATAAGTCCGGAAAATTTCTATACGTAAGGAAAATTTCTATACGTCGGGAAAATATCTTTAAGCTAGCAAAATTAATATAAGCCAGGAAAATTTCTATACGTCAGGAAAAATTCTATAAGCCAGGAGAATTTCTATACGTGAGGAAAATTTCTCTTTGCCGCTATACGTCGGGAAAATTTCTATAAGCCAGGAAAATTTCTATAAGTCAGGAAAAATCCATAAGTCGGGAAAATTTCGACAAGACAGGACAATTTCTATACGTCAGGAAAATTTCTCTTTGTGGGGAAAATTTCTATAAGTCAGGAAAATTTCGATAAGTCAATAAAAAATAATATGAAAGATAAATTATGATAAAATACGTATTAGGCGATAGAAACGATTCGACTATAAATTTATATTTAAACATGGTATGCATAATAAATAACCTTATATTTTGTGTTTCTCGGAAATCTAGTATTATTTATAATATATTGTTTAACAAATGTTTATTATTAATTAGTCTTCATTTTGCATTTCAAGTATTGCAATGAATAAATTACGTTTTTAATTATGACGTTATAACTTATATTCAATAAATAATAGAAAAAAGAATGAAAAACACTGTTTATATAATAATTAAAAATAACATTAAACAATAAAAACATAAAAATCGCAATGATTTGTATTAGGGATGTAACGATACATGATTTTGCCGATACGATACCGATACCGATATTTGTAGTAATGTATCGGCGATACCGATACCGATATCGATGGCTTGGTAGAAAAATAAATAGTGAATTATGTATAAAAAGTTACCAACATTTAACAGAGACAACTGTTAATCGTATTCTTTTAAATAAAAATGCCAAATCAAAAAACAACAAAACCATTATTTTATTTTAGTATTATTATTTTACGAAGTCAGTTAAACTTTAAGTAATACACGTCATACAATCAGTACCTAATAAAAGTTTACTATTGGTAGAGTTTTTTCAGAAAAACAAAGTGCGCACGCGCGGGCGGCCTCCCGCATCGTTCATTGGGCGCGGGTTTTTGAATTATTTGATATCAAAAAAATTGGTTGTTTGTAAAGTAGGTTTACGATCGAGACGTTTACGTGATAACATAATGCAGCGGCAGCGCTCGAGATGAAACGGGAGATCGGTCCGTCTCTCTCTCGTTATACCTGCGATCGCGCTCGTGAGGTTTTGGTGTGACACAAGTTTATGAACATGTCACCCGACTAAAACGATTTTAAAAACGTTATCACGTTAAAAATTAAAAAAATTCAAAATTATTCATTTCTTTCCTTTACATAAACAAATTTGTGATTGGAACACTCCTAGTAAGCAAATAAAATGCTTGTGTCAGGACTCAGGAGGTTCCGCTCTTCCTTAACACTATTACAGAAACAGAAATAAAACAATATGAATGAATACAATGCAAAAACATAAAAGAAAAGAAAGAATTTAATAAAAAAATATCGGTATCGGTTGATTTATTATCGGCGATACCGATATATCGGCTTGCCGATATATCGGCCGATATATCGGTATCGGTATCGTTACATCCCTAATTTGTATACAATTAATGAAGTTACTTACTTGTTTTATTTTAAAGTATAGGTAAGAATATAGATTTCTCAGAATAGCACAGTGATGTGGTGATGGTATGTGAATAAAAATAATTTTCTTTTTTATTACATCACACATACATACATTTCATTAATTGTATACAAATCCTTCATTTGCAAGCGAAATAAGCGTGCGGGGCGGGGTTGTGTAAAAGGAAGGAGATGTCAGAATTTTTATTTTGCAGAATTAGGGTCGGAATGGTGTGTCGGAGGGTGTCAGGGAATAAGGTCGGGTGGGGGGATATCGCAACACAAGAGAACGGGGCGAACCTCAGCGAGACGGTAAGGAAATCTTGTTGTAAGGCGGACCTGAAGGCGGGTGGCGGCGGCGGCGGCTTGCGCGGGGCCGGCGCCGCGAACGGGGCCGCGCGGGGCAGCGCGGGGAACCGGCTGCACACATACACGTTTAGTTTTATACCACTTTTATGCATTGTTTTAGGGCCGATTTTTCAAAGCTTGGATAAAACTTATCCGTCCAATAAAGTATTACACAATAGTATTCAAATGTCACCTAAACTGTCAAATACGGGCAATTAGAATACGTTTTTAAAATGGTAGTTTTATACATTATTCGACGAATAAGTTTTATCCAAGCATTGAAAAATCGGTCCTTAGTGTATTTAATATGAAAACAGTTGATGGCATGACATCTATATTATACCAAAATTAATAATACAACCAAACAATATCAGCACACATTTTCATACCATGTTTTAATAAACTTCATTACCTTTCCCGATGATTGATTATGCATTAGTTGACTGTTCCGAATTTCATCAAATTTAGCAGTGAAAATCTAATAGAGGGTCTATACAGTGAAAGTTTACACAGTTCCAATCTTAATCTATACTAATATTATAAAGCTGAAGAGTTTGTTTGTTTGAACGCGCTAATCTCGGGAACTACTGGTCTGATTTGAAAAATTCTTTCGGTGTTAGATAGCTTATTTATCGAGGAAGGTTATAGGCTATATATCATCACACTACGACCAACAGAAGTGGAGCCACGGGGGTGAAACCACGCGGAGCAGCTAGTTATATTATAATTAAATTGCCCATAAGCTTTTTTCATCTACCTAGAAAAGTTATCTCTGAAGCTAGAAGGTTGTTGTTTCTATATTTATATTTTGTATGTAGTAATTTTTTGTATATACATTAAGTAACATTGAAGTCCACAAGGTGCTAAAGCATGTCAAGTAGCGGCTGCAAGCGCAACATATACCCACTCGGGCGTGATGGGGCTGCCCTCCTCCTCGTGCAGGTCGGGCAGGCGCTCGAGCCCGAGGCACTGCCGCCGCAGCAGGTCCACCTCGGCCTTCAGCGGCCGGTAGTCCTCGTGCAGCCGCGACGCGTTCGACAGCTTGCGCGACATGCTCTCCTCTGTCTGCTTTATCACCGTCTCCATCTGGAATGTGTGGCCATCATATTCGTGTATACTATCTCTGTGTATGATAAAATACATATCAGAAATTTAATTTATACTTGTTAAGATTGAAATTTATAAACAAACTGTTAAAGAACAACATAATTGAATTTTTCTATTATTATTAATTCATTATTCTTTTTTTTTATGTATATGTGTAAATGCAATCTGTTCATAGAACATTCAGCACTTGGTTATGAATGTATTGAGTTTCAACTTTCAATACATTCATAACCAAGAATTCATTATTCATTACAGTAAATAATAGTTCTTCAAAATAGAGACGACCCAGTAAAAAGTGCTATACTCAAACATAAACATACTTAACCTGTTTTGTTTTTACAAGAAAAACCATTTTAATTAAATAAATACAAATCAAAAGTTACAGCTACTGTAATTTC
The DNA here is from genome assembly GCF_061535395.1 of Colias eurytheme. Classification (NCBI taxonomy): domain Eukaryota; kingdom Metazoa; phylum Arthropoda; class Insecta; order Lepidoptera; family Pieridae; genus Colias; species Colias eurytheme. Next base: position 172,449 of record NC_142993.1, on the reverse strand, counting down.
CTGTACTAATTTATCATCAAATCCAAACCCATAATATATGTAATTGGACTACAATAGCTAAGCATGTGGTTCCATTGAACAGAGACAACACAAACAAACACAGTGAGTAGTTACAATCTCTGCCAACAATAGCTCGCCACTACAATAACAAACTGTACTGATGCCACCTGTTCTCTTAAATTGATCCAGTCATAGAAATATAGGAAATGTAAACATATTCTATACTTAGAATTTATTCATTTCTTATTGTTTTTATATTTCCAAGATTTTTTTTGTATGTTTTCATTATTTCCCTAAACAGCTGGACTTAAATTTAAAAATTATATACCTATTTAACAACAACTATTAGAAATACAAGTTAAAATAAATGAAATATGATGGTATAAAATCATTACAACCTTTGCTGAGCACAAAAACAGCAGAAATACAAGACTCACTGCATTTATATCAGCGTGTATTTGCCGCAGCTCCTCGACGTGGCTCATCTTCTCCTGCTGCAGCAGTTCCATCTCTCGCTTGTACTGCGCCAGACATCGCCCTTCCTGGTCTCCACTCCGCACTTCCGTTAGTATGCTCCGCTTCAGACGCTCCAAGGTTATCGTTTTATTTCTGTTTGTAAAGTAAAAACAATAACGTACAATACCGCGTTACTTCCTAATTGTTTAATAACTTCCATAAATACACATAAATATTGTGTAGTAAATGTTAAACGAAACTAAAACTATGTATTTGCTTAATATTTAAGCTTTATTAAAATAATTTTTGTCAAGTGTTTAAATATTGATCGAAGGTCCACAGGTGTGAAAGCATTAATAATGTGAATGAAAATCATACCTAATTTCTTTCATTGCTTCCAATTTATGATATATCTCTCGTTCGTTTTCAGCGGTCATTCTTTTTTAAACACTAGTAAATAATATATTTAAATGAAAATACAAATCACAAAACAATGTCCATCTATATCAAGGCTCAAATTAAAACATACTAGTGATGTGCACTGTGAAGTGAACACGAAATAAAAATGACTCGGTCCCAGTTCATTAAATCAAATCGGAATATCGACATTTTATTTATACAGAATCGTCACCAAAGATCGTCCCTATGCTTATCCCTATGCTACTTTCGCTTTGCATTTGTGAATCTTTAATCACATTTATTTATTAAAATTGTGCACAGCGAGCACAATAATTATTGTGAATGATTGGATGATGGAATAAAAATATTAAATAACAATAATTTTAGACAAAAATCATTCTTTGTCTTTATTTTATCTGCCGGTATAGAAACAAAATGTCTATGATTAGACTATATTGAAAATGGCCGCCTGATCATCGAAAGCGGCTTGCTGTCAAAATATAAAAATAGTTTTTGATAACGCGTATGCTTTATTTATAAGTAAATGTATAGTTTTCATGTATTATTTAATTAAGTAAGCTGAATGAATTCACACAGTGTCATATCACACAGTTTAGGAATATATCTGCAAAGGAAGTTTACAACTTTGCAAATTGCTTCGTGTCGCGCATACTGAAACAGTGGTCCGTCTTGTTTACCGTTCAAAATGAACGAAGAAGGCGGTGATGATTCGCCGTCACGGCCAAAACGAAAAATAAAAAAGGTGATGATACTCTCGTCTAGCTCGGATTCTGACAGTGAGGAGAGCATCGGCGTCACAAGGACACGTAGAAAAAAATTAAGGGTGAATATCCTATTTGTGTAACTTATCAGATTTGACTTTTCGATATATATAATTTATAATCGTTTTCAGGTTGTGAGTGAGAATGAATCGAGTGATAGTAGCGGCAGTTCAGTCGTATGCGGCACTCGTCGCAGGCGCACCCTGCCCAAGCTCCGCGACTCGGAGGCAGAGAGCGACACTTCGGGTTGGGCGAGCGACCGCTCCAACTCGAAGCAAGTGGCATCCACATCGAAAGCACCTTCTGGGTTTGCCTCGGATAGTTCAGAAGGAAATTCTGACAAGTGCTCAATATGTTTGTTGCGCTTTAAAAATCAAGAAATCGGTACTCCCATAAACTGTGAGCATATATTCTGTTTGGATTGTATAACAGAATGGTCTAAGAATGTAAACACGTGCCCTGTAGATAGGATAACATTTGAATCGATAGTGGTGAAAGCGTGTATCGGTGGACGAGTGTTAAGAACTGAGCCTGTTAAAGTAATAGAGAGACGACCATCGGTTGATATATTAGTAGTAGAGGAAACTATTGTATGTGAGGTAAGTCATTTAATGTATATATAGGTATACAATTGAATATTGCACAATAATATTTGTTACATTATTGGTGAATCTCTATTGTGCTTAGACACATGTTTAACTAAAGTAAGAGTGAAACATTTTTCAGATATGTAGCAGGGGTGATGATGAAGAGTCTATGTTATTATGTGATGGCTGTGACCTTGGGTATCATATGCAATGTCTCACTCCTCCACTCACAGAGGTATAATACAAATCTTTCTGTGTAAGAAATAAATAAACAAATAAGGGTGCACTCACACACATCAGTCACCGTCAAGTCACCGATGACTGATCGGTGACGGTTTGTGTACGTATCCACAAACACCAGTCACCGTCATGTTGTCCGTCAGTCACGTCGCCGGTTTGACTGAATCATTGAACACATACATCAGGTTAGTCAGTGATTAGACGTGTGTCACGCTAGAGAACATGTAGCAATTGACGGTAGCACGACGCTGACTGAACTGAGACGTGACGGCACCGGGTGAGTTGGTACATGTATGGAAAGATTATTTGACGTGCCTGACCGGGGACGTCACTGATAGATTTCGTGCCGGCGACTGTCGTGTGGGAACAGAGTCATACTAGAACTATTGATACATATTTTTTTTTAATCCTGTCCGGTGACGTGCCGTGACGGTGACTGATGTGTGTGAGTGCACCCTAATACTTATTCCTCCTAGTTATGCTTTTCATGTAGAACATATCTAATTTATTTTTTACATTGATAGCAATAACCATGAAAACATGGTATTTCATTACTATTATAGAAAAAATATGACTCATTGGATATAGGTGTGGTAATATGATATCAAAATACAAATATATCTTATATTTTAAAGCAATAATTTCTTAAAAAAAATGAATGTTGAATATTATATATAGACAACATTTATTTATTATAATAATAAATTCACTATCTGCAGGTGCCAGCTTCTCAGTGGCTGTGTCCGAGTTGTGATGATATTTATGATGCCATCAATTTGTCAGAAGTGGAAGATCTGTTCAGTGATATTGCAGATATCAGTAGACCGCTAGGGCCTAGACCGGCCCCTCTCCGAGCGCCCAGGAACGTAAGGAGATCGGCCAGGACCCAAAGCAATCCTGACCAACCCTCGACCTCCAGCGGGAGGAGAGGCAGCAGGCTCAGTATTGAAGACATTCCCACTTCATCCAGAGGTTTCCCAACAACCAATAGGAATCGCTCCACAACAACTGGAACACAAAGAAAAAGGAAAAGAACTACTCGTAGAAGAACAAGGAAGGTTTTGATTGAGTATGAAATACAAGAAAATGGAAAGTTTCCTGTGACCCGTAGTGTGACACGAACTGTTAGGAGGAGGAAGGTATGTTATATCACTAGACTCTCTGAATAAAGAAAATAGTTTTTAATAGAATTTATTAATTGAAAATATTTTGATTACAGACACGTAAAAGACAACCTCGAACAGCAGCAAGGAGGTCACATGTTAGAGCCAGCGTTAGAGCTATGCTTACCTCTATGAAGGTGGATCAAGAAATTGGCCAGTCTTCTAATCCAAGAGGCGTCCAAGACTTGAGAGTCGGTAGACAACGAGCGGGCATCCCCACTCTCAGCATATATGGAAATACTAATCAGTTGGAATATTTTTCTGATGATGAAGTGGATGTATCAGAAGGAGCTTCCACAGCAGTAGCTATCAGACCTACCTCCAGCATACTTAGTGCTTATAGACAGGTAGAAATTTTATTATATTGTAATTTTTAATGTACATGAATTTAATGACCTTATTGAATTATAATATAAAATAAATATTGTTTCTTGGAAGTATTAATTGTTGCAACTGTACTTTTTTCAGGCAAGAAGGAAAATGATAAACATACCATCTCCAACGCATGCCTCATCAGCACCTGATTTACTCTCAAATATTTTGGAGAGCCAAGCTCTCTTACATTCTAAAAATTCTATTGTGTCTGTTTCTGTTGATGGCAATGTGAATATCAAATTACAAAGAACTAAAACTTTGCCATCAAATAAAAGTCCAGAAAGAGCACAAAAAGAGAAAAAACTAGACTTGACAAAAACGGAAGAGGCTGTTAGAGAAGTTCCGTCTTACCCGGGACAGTCCCGCGGGGGCGGGGGCTATCGCGGAACCTATCATCGCGACCAAAATAACTTTAACAGGGGAAACTATGACAACAATTACGGAAATTCGTATCAGAACAGACAAGGCAGCAATAATATGTATAACAATTATCAAAACAATAACAATATGCGACGTGATTCAGAACCAGAATTCTTTGACAACTATCGGCGATCCCACCAATTTTCACATGCAGATGATTCATACTTTGATAGGACTAGACGTAATGCTCCAAATGATGCTAACAGACAACAAAATTTTTCCAACACTCCAAGGCCTAATGAGCAGAATCAAGGGCGGTATAGTTTGGGCCCACCCTGGCAACCATATGGCAATGCACCGCCTGCTTCTAGACAGGATATGCCTCCCACTGCAGCTAGACATTCATTTGGTGGATTTGAAAATCCTCTTGATATGAGAATGGGACAGATGCCTCCAAGAACATCAAATATTGATTCATTTTCAAGAGTAGAAACTCCTCAGCAAGAAAAACCTCAACCCCAACTTTATAACCCTCCTGTCGAAACCCAGTCATTTGAACCTTTACCTCAGCCACCAATGTTCAATTTTCCAAAATCAGGAGAACTGGAGAAGTCTGAAGACGAGAAAAGTGATTCTGGTCTTGTCATTGATACAGAAAAGTATGATCCCACCGACCCTACGAATGACGATGACAGTGGAGACGAGCACAAAGATTTGCCGGAACCTTCGACAGCTTCTGTTCCGAGGGTTGCGGAGATCCCAGTTACCGCACCCGCAGTCGCAGTGCCTCTGCCGCCGGAGCCAGCGCCGGCGCCGCCGAGAACTGTACAAAGTATTTTAGCTGGAATAGACACAAGTAGCATGAATGTTCCTGCAAATGTGCTGGACAGTGCAGTGAGACAAGTTTTAAAGGAACATAGGAATTTAATTGTCCCTGCAACAGACACTCATAATGATAAGAGCGATGAGGATTCGGAAGGCGACTGTCCGAATTTCTCAATTTACTCAGCAACGAGTGTACATATAGCTAATAATACGAGTATTTTAAATGACGATGTAGTGCCCGAGGAACCGCATCAGGATGGTCTGGAGGATCTCGTCCAAGAGGACGACGATGTGTCCGATATACCTTCACCTGCTAAATCCGATAATGCTTCTGATGAAACAATAAAAGCAGAAACAACACTCAATAATAATAAATCCTCCACACCCACGAGTTACGAAACTAATGTTATGAGTAAAACTGAAGAAGAATATAAAGAAAAAATATCTAAACGTTGCCCTATTACGACAAATACTCGAAATCCTATAAAAATCAAGATAAACACCCCTTCTTTGATTAAAAGAGTTTCTTTGTATGACGAAGAAGATACGAATCAAGATGTTAATCCTACAGAGAGTGATGTTATTGAAGATAAAATGGAATCTGAAAATCCCGCCAGCCCTAAGTTAAGTAAGGAACACGAAAAATTATTTGAGGAGAATGAGGTAACGAGTACAATATGCAAACAAAACAAGGAAGTTAAAGTTAAAGTTGATGTCAATAATGTAAAAGAGAATGTTGATCAAGAACTTGAAGAAAAAATTAAATTATGCGAAGAAATAAAAAAGAGCGATGAAACTGTGAATAAAAAAGACGAAGACATGGAAGTTGAAAAAGAGAAAGATTTTCAGGATGATAATAAATCTGACAAATCGCATTCAGAGCACGACAATGAAATGTCCGATACTGAAATATGTTTCAACACACAATCGCCTAAAGACGAAAAAAATAACGAGAAAGGTGAAGAAAATGTAGAAAAAATGACAGAATCGATCAGTGAAACTGAAGATGAAAGAAGTTACACGCCCTGCTTAGACGAAAACAAACCGAAAGACGCGTCTTTTGAAATCGATAAAGATAAGGGTCTAGAGGGGCTCGACACGGAAATGATATCGGAAGAGGAGGGAAACGAAATGTTCTCCGAGAACGAGAGGCCGTCGTCCGCGCAGTCGCACAAGTCGCCGCCCAGGGCCAAACCCGTCGAGGAGCCGCCACCCGAAGTCGCCGAGAAAAAGAACAAGAAAAAGGGCGACTCGAGAGAGGACGGAAAGAAGAAGAAAAAGAAAGAATCGAAGAAGGAGGCCAAAGAGAAGAGTAAAAGTAAAAAGAAGACCGAAATCTCTTTCAAGAAACTCAGTAAGAGCGGAAAAGAGAGAAACTACAGGGAGAGAGACCGGGACGATAAAAAGAAAAAAGACAGAAGATCCTCGAGCGAGGCGCCCGAAGTGAAAAAGAAGATAAAGGAAAAGAGGAAAGATCTCGAGCGCTACGACGTCCGCACGCTCGTCACCGAGAAGCGGAGGAAAGTGAAGGATCCGTTCGGGCGCGACGTGTCCCCCCGCGCGCGTTCCCCCTCGCTGTCCCCGCGCCGCTCCGCCTCGCCCGAGCCCCGCGCGGCCGCCCGGCGCCGCTCGCCCGCCCGCGCGCGCCGCACCGCCTCGCGCGGCCGCCGCTCCGTCTCGCGCGCGCGCCGCTCGCTCTCCCGCGCACGCCGCTCGCTGTCCCGGGCACGCCGCTCCATCTCGCGCGCGCACGCGTCGCCCCGCGCGCGCCGCACGCCGTCGCGGCCGCACCGCTCGCCCGCGCGCCGCTCCGTGTCGCGCCTGACGCCGGTAGCGCTGCGCGAGTCGCCCCGCGCGCGCCGCTCGCCCGCCCGCCGGCCGCGCCGCTCGCCCTCCGCGCGCTCGCCCTCGCCGCGCCGCTCCGTCCAGCGCAAGCGCCGGCGGCGCTCCGCCAGCCGCGCCCGCCGGCGCCGCTCCGCCTCGGGCGTTGCGCGCGTTCTCGGCAAAAAGAAGAAGCGGGCGCGACCCGACCGCTCGCCGACCCCGCCGCGCCGCCGCGTCGTCGAATCGCCTCGCCGGAAAATAAGAAGGAGCGCGAGCCTCGAGCTGTCGCCGGCTCGTTCGATGCCGTCGCCGTCGCTCGACTCGCAGCCGCCGTCGCCGCGCACGCCGCCGCCGGAGCCCCCGGAGGAGCCGCCGCTGCGCGTGGCCGCCGAGCGCGCGCGGCGCCGCGAGCTCGAGCGGCCGCGGCGCCGCGCCCGGGACGCGCCCGGCCCGTCCAAGGAGGTGTTCACGTCCGGCGACAACATCCTCGTCAGCGTCAGCTTCAAGGACCAGCAGCGAGGCGAGGAGGAGGAGCGCCGGCGGCGGCGCGAGAGCAAGCGGGACCGCCGGCGGCGCCGCCGCAACCCGCCGCCGCCCGAGGCCGAGACGGCCAAGCCGGTCGCGATCATCGACCTCGACCGCTCGCCGTTCCGGGAGCTGACGCCGTCCCCAAAGAATGTGATAGTGCTGAGCGACAGCGAGCCCGGCGAGAAGGACGCCGCGGAGGCGCCCGTGGCGGCGCCCGCGCCCGCGCCCGCGCTCGCGCCGGCCGAGCCGCACGCGGCGGGTCCCAAGACGCCGCCTGAGCCCAGCGCGGAGGGCGGCGGGCCGCCGGTGGCCGCCGTGGCCGCGGTGCCGGCGCCGGCGGCGGGCTCGCCGGGCGCGGGCGCGGAGCCGCGCTCGCCGGACGCGTACGACCCGTTCGAACCGACGCGCTCGGCGTCCGCGTCGCCGGCGTCGGGCCGGTCGGGCGCGTCGCCCGCGTCGGCCGCGTCGGCGCCGTCCCCCGCCGGCCCGCCGCCCGACCCGCCGCGGCTCATGACGCTGGAGTCGGCGCAGCGCACCAACATGTCTGCGGACGACGTGCTGGACCGCCGCCCCGTAACCCCCGCTGAAAAGGTAAATAGAGCGCCTGACGCGTATACCCTATTCAGTATAAAAAATTGTCAAAAACGTTTTTATTTTATAAATTACTGAGTTAGATACAAAAAGACTGCAAAGATGTTATTGCAGTTTTTTTTTTTGCATGAAATATCAATATTAGACCAGGGTCGATAATTATCTTTGGTTTATCTCGATTTCCGACAAAACAAGTCAAACAGATACAAATAAAAAAGTTAAATTAGCAAAGTTGAAGGTAATATAAAAAGATCTACAACTATTTAAATTGATTCCCGACTTATAGAAATTTTTCCGACAAAGAGAAATTTACCTCACATATAGAAATTCTCCTGGCTTATAGAATTTTTCCTGGCGTAAAGAAATTTTCCTGGCGTATATAATTTTTCCTGACTTATACAAATTTTCCTGACATATAGAAATTTTCCCGGCCTATAGAAATTTTCCCGACGCATAGAAATTTTCCTGACGAATTGAAATTTTCCTGGCTTATATAAATTTTGCTAAATAAAGAAATTTTCCCGACGTATAGAAATTTTCCTGACGTATAGAAATTTTCCGGACTTATGGAAATTTTCTTGCTTTTAGAAATTTTGCTGGCTTATAATTATTTATCTATAATATTATTTTTTATTGACTTATCGAAATTTTCCCCACAAAGAGAAATTTTCCTGACGTATAGAAATTCTCCTTTCTAATCGAAATTTTGCTGGCTTATAGAAATTTTCCCGACGTATAGAAATTTTCCTGGCTTATAGAAATTTTCCCGACGTATAGAAATTTTCCTGGCTTATAGAAATTTAAAGAAATTTTCCCGACGTGTAGAAATTTTCTTGACGTATAGAAATGTTCCGGACTTATGGAAATTTTCTTGTCTTAAATTTTCCTTTCTTATGGAAATTTTCCTGGCTTATTAACATTTTCCTGACTTATACAAATATTCCGTATCTATATAAATTTTCCGGACGTATAGAAATTTTTTTGGCTTATAGAAATTTTGCTGGCTTATAGAAATTTTCCCGACGTATAGACATTTATACAAATTTTCCTTATCTATATAATTTTGCGGCAAAGAGAAATTTTCTTTTCTTATGGAAATTTTCCAGCTTATAGAAATTTTCCTTGTTTATAGAAATTTTCCTGGCGTATAGAAATTTTCCTTATGGAAATTTTCCCGACATGGATTTTTCCTGACGTATAGAAATTATCCTGGCTTATAAACATTTGCCTGACTTCTACAAATTTTCCTTATCTATATCATTTTGCGGCAAAGAGAAATTTTCTTCACGTATAGAAATTTTCCCGACTTATAGAAATTTTTAAGATTTAAAATATGTATTTGTCGCCTTATTAGTAGTATACTTATACTTATATTATATAAAAGCACCATGTTTTTCAAATCGAAAATTCCCCCGTAACAATATCAGCTTTTTCCAGTTCAAAAAGTGGGGGGCTTTTTGTTCTGTGTACTTGGGACATAATAATAATGTTTGGGTAATTTTTCACCAAATTTCGTAGAAAAAAAAATATTTTGAAAAAGTAAAAATTTTGATGAAAATACAAAAGTTGTAGATCTTTTTATTACCTACTGGCGGTCCGCCCCGGCTTCGCCCGTGGTACATATTTCGCAATAAAAGGTAGCCTATGTTCTTTCTCAGGGTCTAAAGATTATCTGTGCCAAATTTCATCAAAATCGGTCCAGTAGTTTATGCGTGAATACATACATACAAACCTTTCCTCTTTATAATATTAGTATAGAAGTATAGATAATATATAGACAACTTTGTCATTTAACTTTTTTCCATAAGGCTTGTAGTTTTGCTGGAAATCGAGATAAACTATTTGTTACTCTAAAAAGCTCACGAACTCGTATCGACCGTAATTTATTTTTTCTCCCTCCCTCCTTTAATGTTTGCTGTTTGTGCTTGTTTGTCCCTGGCCTATATGACGAAACACGTTTTAAAATACATGATCTTTTTTCATTTGTTCGATTTTACGATTAAAAGTTAAAAGTCAAACGGTCGAAAGTCTAGCACCAACAATTCAGTATTTTTTGTGTTCATTTATTGCTCGTATATAGTGTTTGGCTTCTATCGAACGACGGGTCGATCTTTATCCCGCCACTCCTGCAGGTGCTAGCGTTGCTGCAGTCGACGCGCGACGCGTCGCCCGAGCCGCCGCCGGGCGACGAGGCGGGCGGGGGCGCGGCGGGCGCCGGGGCGCCGGCGGGCGGGCCGGGGGCGCCGGCGGGCGGCGCGGGCGCGGGCCCGGGGGCGCCGGGCGAGGAGGCGCCGCCGCCGCTGCCGCGCATCGTGCTGCCGTCGCCGGGCCGCGCGCCGCCCAAGCTGTTCCCGGGCAAGCCGTCGCCCATCAAGTCGAACCCGGTGAAGCCGATGGCGCGGCCGCCGTCGGAGCCCGGCTCGCCGTACTCGCCCGGCTCGTCCGACTTCGGCGACCTGTTCGAGCCGCCCGCGCGCCGCCGCCGCGCCCTCGCGCCCGCCGCCAACGCGCACAACGCTTACAAGAAGAAAGGTGAGCCGTTTGCCGATTTGTTGACCCCCCTCGGTGATGCTGAATAGCATAAATTTTAACGACATTAATGTTAACATATTATATTACACATATTTTCATTTGAGCTAAATTACCTTAATTTTAAAATCTAATGAAAACGTGAATTCCTGATACTAAATAATGGAAAAAATCCAAGCTCTATTTGAAATTACCGTAATACTTTACGTTTATCATAAACGTTACTATTTTATAAATAAACGTTCCCTTTTGCAGGTAAAACGCAAGTGGGCGTGAAGATAGACGAAGACAACCTCAAGATCCTGGACGACCTGCCCAGCTCCGCCGTTGAGATGCAGGTCAAGAGCAAGGTAGCTATAATTGCTACTCTTACACCGATCAACTTATTTATAATTTTAAGATCTTTTATCTCTCTGAAAATAAGTTCATTGACGATCACTACTTCAAGTAAAAAAAAAAAAGTATACTACAGTTTTTAAAATAAAATGAGTATTCCATATTCAAATACTATTCTATTATATTTTTCTTATTTTTTCCTCTGCACATTGTATAACGGTTGTTTTTCATTCGTTAGTTCCTGAAGAAGCTGAACCGACAGGAGCGCGTGGTGGAGGAGGTGAAGCTGGTGCTGAAGCCGCACTACAACAAGAAGCACATCACCAAGGACGAGTACAAGCAGATCATGCGCCGCGCCGTGCCTAAGGTACGCTACAACACTACATCACGCCATGTTACATTACATTACATCAAGTTACGCTACACTTAACTACATCACGCCACGTTACACTACATTACATCTGTCTACGCTACACAACGCAACACTACACCACGCTACGTTACATTACATTAAATTACGCCACGTTACATTACATCACGCCAAGTTACATTACACCACGCTACCCTACACTATACTACATTACGCCACGTTACATTACATTACATCACGCCACGTTACATTACATTACTCCATGTTACAGTACTCGCGAAAATCGATCAGTATCACACCAGGGTTGACTGTGCTGTACTAGAAAATGTTACATAAAGCATATGTGTTGTTTGCAGATCTGCCACAACAAGACGGGCGAGATCAACCCGGCCAAGATCCAGTCGCTAGTGGAGGCCTACGTGAAGAAGTTCCGCAAGAGACGCAAGCTCGGCCTCGCCTAGCGCTCCCCGAGCCCCCCTAGCCCCTACGGGCGATGTATTCTAATTTAACGCAACGTTTTATTTAAATAAATAATATAATGTAAATCGTGAATGAATTTGTTATTTATCGAATCGTATCTGTTGTCGCAGAGATATATTGTGGACCTTATTTATTAGTTACGGAACGCCCTCGGCCGAAACGCGCTCGATATTTTTTTAACGACTACAATGACAGGGAAGCGAATGCGTTTGTAATATTTAGTTATCGAGTAGTTTAGTGAATACAGTGTCGATAGCGCGACTCGGTCCGACGCGGCTTGTGGCATAGCTCGTAATGGATGAAATGTGTATAATTGTATCCATCTATATTTGCAATAATTAACTTTGTACAAAAATTCATTCACTGCCACGAGAGATCACTTAAATAGAAATATAAAATATAGTTCAATTATTTAGTTACGAGATATTGGTTAATATTATGTTTAAGTTAATTAAGGGGTAGTGAAACAGCTAATAAAATGTTAATATTCTTATACATTTTTTATTTCACTCTCATCTTTCACCCATTTTATTTCAAACTCATAGAACGTCATCATATGCCAGCACCAAGGCCAGCACCCATCATCACTATTCACCTCTTTTCCTTTCCTTTCTTACCTATCTTTAGACAAACCTTAAAAGGCAATCAATTCCTTTACTGAAAAAAAACGATACATAGCCATTAATAATCACTTTTAATTTTATCATTTGTCACGTTAGCTATAAGAAATAAACACAGAATTATTTTAAAAAATCATGTTTATTTCAATTTAATGCTAGCTTATTTGTTCAATTTCCAAAATGACACTTAAATTTTCACAATTTCGTTACAAGTTAAAACAACCAAAAAATAATTATTCTCAGATCTACTCAATATAATTCAAAATAATTCTGGCAAATAAATTTTTCATTTCATTTCAATAAGTACACAAAATTTCTCGAAAATCAAATTTTTTTTCGTAACTAACATTGTGACACGAGTATTTTTATTTTAATATAACTAATCTGTTAGCTTTATGAACCGTTAAAGTTACACAATGAAATTTTCAGAGATGAAACCATAGAAATCTTAATAACAAGACACATAGAAGTGCTATAATGTCATAATTCGTATGAAAACCGCTGTCGCCAAAATCAACACATTCAAACCGAAAGCTAAACAGTACACACAAGTAAACTATGCCTTTTATTGGACAGCTTGATTTTAGTGAAAACTAACTTAACTATTAAATTAAGCTTTTGAATATGTATCCTAACGCACGAATTTACGGTTTATTTTAGAATAACATCCCTAAGTATATGAGACTTTTTGCTCCAATACGAACAAACGTGATAATAAGAATGGTCGACTGTCATTCATTGTTATTTCGATTACTATGGTGACACTCGTAATACTTGTAAATATTCTATAATTTTAAGGAAAAACGGCATTATTTCTAAAAAAAAATATTTTCCGATGAAATATTATTCCTTTATAAGTATAATTACAACTTGTGGAAGAATTTCCGCAATGGGAATTGCTGAAACACACCATGTATACACTCATACGTCTCCAGAGCAACTGAACAGTGACGAATGCAACTGGTGATGTGAAAATCACCTGAGTGGCGACAAGGTCACGCACGCTTACGACTTCTAGTGTCTTGTTATTTAGATTTCTATGGATGAAACATTTCTGTTACCGCTCTAACAACAAAATATATAAAATCTAGGTTAAGCAACGGTTGGTACGGTCATAAACTGGATGGGTAACCAATTTTTTTTGCTATTGGTCTTTAGCTTATTTATTTATTTAAATTAAATACACACAACAGGTCACGATCTTGCCGGACCCATAGGCGACATATCAATTTCGGGAGCAGATCGCAACCCAACAAAATGTGTACAATTACTACTATAATGAGATACAGCTTACAGTTATTTAAAGCGTGTTACAATAAAATCATAATTAAAAATTAAATAATTAAATATTAGATATAAAAGAAAGACAATTAAAATAATTAAAATAATGCTTTCTTATACAATCATGATAACAAAATTACAAAATTAACAAAATTACAAAATTAGACAACTAGGACATCATTTCACTATTTGACAAACATGTTCTTTAAATATGTTTATTCGATGATCAAATATATCAAAATCGGGAAATTTTTTGGATAAATCATTGTATAAACGGCAGAAACGAGATATAGGGTTATAAAAAGAGGTATTATTCCTGGTTAAAGATAAAGAAAAAGTATTGTTAGTCCGGAAGCGAAATGAAGCATTATGTGTACGAAACAGTTTAGTGACACTAGGCCACAGTATTACAATATTTCCTACTCGCACAGGACCATTGCAATTCTCAAGACAGTCAAATAAAGAAATTCATTATTCTTAAGTCTAAAATAATAAAAAACACAATCTGTATAAAGACTATCAAACTGTCGAAATATTATATTTTATCGCAGAACCAAGCGCAGAACATTTCAAGTGTACCAGAAATATACAGCCAACCTAACCTCTCGTAGGCTTAGCTCGTAGGTAGGTCTTAACAGTTTTCAAAGAGGATTTATTTTTTATGAAATAATGAATTTAAAAATAATCTACTCAATACAAGTGTGCAAAATATTAACGCATTGAACCATTTCATATTGGGAAGCTTTTAGGGGTAAGTATAGATGAAAGTATTCAAGTATTCACTTGTAAAAGAACATCAAGCATTCCTCTTTTTTAAATTTAATGAACCGTTCCTCGAACAAGACGTTCGATGCTTTGTTACAACCCGACGACCGTAAACGGTTTAACATTTTGCCGAGCAAAAACACCAATGCGAATGCGGGCAACACAGCGCGATCATGCAGATGTCTTCTATTGCAAGAACCAATCCAATCAAAACTCAATAATTGTTCTGAGCATTAAGACAGAGTTTATTTAACTTTTACCCTTACATGTAAGAACGTTACACGTTACCTAGATATGCTCGACATGGAACCATAATATAATGTGATACTGTTAATTTTTTTTGATCACGTACTTCACAGCTCCGTTGGTTTGCTTGCCAACGTATCAGCTGTCGGTCAGGAAAAACATATGAAATTTTGAAATCTTAGGTAATAGGTCTAATATTTGAGTTCAAATGATATTTTCACAACGGCACACAATAATAACTAGTAGCGTAGACCAACAGCAAACCATCCAGTTTATGACCGTGCCAACCGTTGCTCAACCTAGATTTTATATTTGTTGTTAGAGCGGTAACAGAAATGTTTCATCTCTGAAAATTTCATTGTTAGACCGGGTATAAAATTGCAAAAACAGCTTAATTTATTTTGAGAATTCTTTCACCAATACTAATCTTAATTATTATTCATGAATGTATTGGCATATATTTTATTTTTGATTGGTGTTTGCAGCTACCCGCTAGACTTAAAACTTAACAGACTTTTGTCATTGTCGAACGTATTTAACCAAATAATAAATAAATAAATAAGGCATTGAGAGTAAAAATAAAACAACATTGTTTAAAAAAATATATTTATTGAAATAAAAAATAAACTACATCTAAAATAATAATGATAAGAGAGCGCAAGAAGCAAGCTGACAACACTGCTCTAGCTTTGGTTCCGTAGTTCCTAGTTTAAGAATAAAGACTTAATAACAAGCTACAATAGAACTGGCATAAACACTAGTCTACACAAACTGCTACATCATATCGAAAACGTTCTAATCGTACAATGTTTAATAGTATATTTCATATGCATTATAACTAATATAAAAGTTATGTAAACGAAGACAATTTTTTCGTATGTCGATAAAAATGAATTATTGATGTTTACGGTTTCATAAAATAAAGGTCGATATGTGATACATCAAAACTTATCTGGTCATACGTAATAATAGACTAAAATGAAAGTTTACTTCCATAAGAAACAATAATTACTAAGATATTTTATTTTTCATTTGAATTCATACATCTTGTAGGAGTAGAATTATTTTAAACGAATTATATTTGAAAAAGCAAATCATTGTCTGGATGCCAGTGATGCGTAATAAAGACGAGTATTTTGTCTATGGCTTTGTAACTTTTACATGTAAGAAATCTAGTGTGTTACGGAAATTAAAAGATCTTCAGAAATCTACAACTATGGGTTAATTAACGTAACGGGTTTGTGATATATTTTAGTATCTGTTTTAGACTGGTTTTGCTGTCTTTTTCAACTTCGTGTCAGACTGTGTGTGAGATTTTAGTATCTAGAGTGTGTGTATGTCTGTGTCTTTTTGTGTCTACTGTGTATTTGCTTGTCTGCGTGTGTATTTACGCACACACAAGAACTGTGTGTGTGTGTGTATGTGTCTGTACGTCGGTGTGTGTGGAATGTTGTTCACTTGCCGTATGTGTGTGTGTGTGTGGGGGGGTGGTGTTCACTTGGCGTATATATGTGTGTGTGGGGGGGAAGGGGTGTGTGTTCACTTGGCGTATGTGTGAGGGGGGGAGGGGGTGTGTGTTCACTTGGCGTATGTGTGTGTGTGTGGGGGGGGTGGTGTTCACTTGGCGACAGCGAAGCCGATAGCCCTGTTCTTGACATCGAACTCGGTGTAGTAGCGGCCGATGAACACGTCCCCGAGGATCCAGAGCGGGCCGTTGGGCGGCGGGATGTCCAGCCCCATGAACCCAGACAGGCACACCGTCTTGCCGAACTGAGACACCTGCGCAACAGACAAACATTCAAAATGTAGCACTTGTACGTGGAAACATACATAAATTGGTCAAAGTGCATTATGGCTACGGTTCATCACATAGTTTCAAAATTTCATTATATACAATTGA
Organism: Colias eurytheme; assembly: GCF_061535395.1. Taxonomy (NCBI): domain Eukaryota; kingdom Metazoa; phylum Arthropoda; class Insecta; order Lepidoptera; family Pieridae; genus Colias; species Colias eurytheme. The sequence continues at coordinate 155,792 of NC_142993.1, read as the reverse complement.
ATTGAAATAGTGAAAATTTAAAATGTATATAAAATTTTAAATGGCAAACATCGAAAAACTATTATTTAATCAATGTATATATGTCGTGGCCATATCGTAGATTTGCTCATTTCATGATATGATCGATCATTTCACGAAATGTTCGCATTTCATGAAATGGCCAACATAGTTTGATCAGATCGTTAAATCGTCAACGTTTCACGATATGGCCATCCACATTTGGCCAGATCGTATAAAATTTAAAGAGTCCATAAAATATTAAAATTCAGAATATTCTAAAAACTTGTTTAATGTCATTTAAGTTAGTGCCGCGGCAGCGGCCGGCGAATGCTAGAAGCGAATCGTTTTTGCAATAAAAAACAGTTAGGTTAGGTTAGGTTAGACTTTGATAAACAACGCACGAGCCGAGCGAGCAAAGCGAGCGTGCCGCGGCAGCGGCCGGCGAGTGCCAGAAGCGGATCGCTTTTTAAAAAACAAACAATTATAATACTATAGTAGGATATATAAATATATATCCTAAAAGAAAAAATGCGTCTTAAATTATTTTATTTAAGACGCATTTTTTCTTCAATACATATATAAGATATCCACATTTTCCATAGTACTCGAACCGTCGTAAATTCTTTGCTATGACTTTCTTCATATTGTTATTAAACGAATTATGAAGTTTTTAACTGCGAATAATTAAATTTTCGCAAGCGGCCGCCATCTTATCACATAAACACAGAGCTTGCAGCGCCTCTACCAATGATTAATGTAACTATTTTACGATATGATCAAATAATTTTGATCATTTCATGAAAAAACCGCGCGTTTAGTTGGCCATATCGTGAAACGATTTCTTATCATTGATATGCTCAAGCCACATCATGATGTGGCCAAACTAAATTGGCCATTTCACGAAATGCGACCATTTCGTGAAATGGCCAGTCATATCATGAAATGAGCAAATTTACGATATGGCCACGACATATATACCCTCAGTATGTAGTCAGTGGGTTTGAGCTCAAACAGTTTGCCGGCGATGTTGAGGTGCACGCTGGGCAAGTTGGGCAGCAGCGAGCAGTCCACCGCGAACTGACCGAACGCGATGGGCGTGGCTCCGATAGCGCGGTTCAGACTTTCCACTTCTTTAGTGGGGCCGGCGATCAGGGACGTGCCTGTGTCGGCAATCGCCTCGCAACCCTGCGGTAATGGGTCATTTGTGTAAGTTAGCTATACATGTGGACCTACAATAGATCCTTGCGGAACGCCACGCAATTTACTTTAGGCGATTGTTTCATATTTATTTAATTTATTTTAGAAACAAACAGTCATTTACAGGAAAAAATACACAATAATTATACATAAACAGACCTATAGAAATATTGTTATTTATTCAATAATTTGATGTTTCGTTGGAGGATTTGGGATATAGGGACAAAAATATAAACAGAGCTTTAGTAGGCTGAAATTGAAAATTATAATAAAATTACCGTGTACAATTATTGCTGTTTCATTTACTCACTCATTACTTACTAATTCCTACTATCTTTCTTTCACTACTACCTTCAAAACTTGTAAAAATAACAACCGTACATATAAATTATACACAAATAAACAGTGCAATTAACACAAACACCGACTCGCACGTCCGGGTACTACGCACCCGTGCCCCGGGTGGAGCTCACCTGCTGGCAGAGCGTCTGGTTGTTGACGCTCACGCCGTCCATGCGGAACTGCCAGTAGGTGTCGCGCGACAGCGGCACGCGCGTGAACTCGCCCGCGAAGTGCGCCGGGTCCGACCCACCCAGGATGATCTCACCGCCCTGCGCTGCCGACGGGTCGCTGACACCCCACACACGTTAGATACACTTCATATATTGAGCGGCTCGAAGAACCATTATCATATACATTCGGTTGCTTAGCGAGCGACGTAAATGAGGGATTCGAAGAACCATTTTGACCATTTTCCATTAACCAAATATAGATTTTAAAAAATTTAGTTAAGAACCAGTTTACTATGATTTCTTCGCAAGTACACAGTTTTTTAACCATTATTTTAATTATAGTTATTATTTTAATTTCAATAAAATTTTCTATTTCATTCTAAAAATAAGTAGAATTGCATATAAAAATATTGACATTCAGAAGTGTTTTTAAAATAAAGTCAAAATGATGCCATACTTAAAGCTTTATTAATTTATCTATATCACATACCGGTTAAGATAGAAAGAGAAGACAGGCTGCACGAGCCCCTGCGCCACCATGTTGTCGAACACCGGAGTCACACCGTCTACGGCAATACTGGAAATAAAACTATACATTAACACTTTGTAATATAAAATATTACACGCAAATAATCTATTGGTAAATCAGCTAGAAATACATTAATTAAGTTGAACAATATTTTTACTGATCTTATTAAGATCCGGCTCGAAGGACCACTAAATGTTTAGCTGAGTACATTTCAGGTGATAAATGTTGAAGAACTATAACTTACAAGCGCAACACACAGCATGTGTTTGCAGATCATACATATCTATGAGCTTTTAATGTTGATAATACGCACGATCTAGAAGTCTAGCTCAAAAACCGGTGAAAAAAATTATGTAAAAAACATTGATTTATCATGTTATTCCCAGTTGGTTTATCCCATGCGATGCGTGTAAGCAGTAAGCAGTGAGCAGTGAGCAGTACCTGCTGAAGGCCATGCCGAGGATGCCGTCGAACTTGGCGGCGACGAACGCCAGCCCCGGCTCCGACAGCGCCTCCGCGAACGTCTGCCCCCGCACCGACAGACCGCCCACCTTACACACATCACATATATACATTAGTGCATAATACATCGTACAAGCATATGTTAATAATGTAGGTACAATCAAACAAAACTTTTACGAATAAATATAACATTTCTATACTACATATTTACTGTGTTAGCAGCCTTATTGTAATAAGTTCAACGAGATTGTATGCTTGATTTTTTGAATAAATATTTTTTACTTTACTTTTACTTTATAGATGCCAAGTCGATCGAAATAGTACATATTTTGTATTTGTTACCTACTCGTCAATAAGGAACCTTTGTAACCTGGACTTCAGAACTTGTGTATATTTGTCACCTCTTACAGAATTAAACAGTAAATATGCTATTAAACAGTAATTACTAATTAGTAATTACACTTAATAGACATTACTCATTATTCATTAATTTTGTTGTGTTTAAGTAGAAAATATAGTTTTTGTTAATGCATGCAAATACTTTCCATACACAATGAAGTGTGAAATGCTTCCTTAATTATGGGCACTAATGTACTAACATAAGGAAAGTCTAACATGCTAAATAAATTTATAGAAAATTCAAATTCAAATTATAGCTTAAGGTACAATGTATAAATGTATTTTTGAATAATTTTCTCTTAATTTTTTTTTGTATTCAGTAAAAAATTCAAATATTGCTCAACATTCAGCTTAACTATTATAATGACAGCATATCTGTCTGAATGACTGACCGGTTGGCTTGGTTGGTAGTGGCCCTGCCTTCCAAGCCAGAGGTCGTGGGTTCGATTTCCCACCCGGGGCAAATATTTATGTGATGAACATAGATGTTTGCTGTGTCTGGGTGTAAATTATCTATATAAGTATTTATTTAAAATTATATACGTATGTTTATCAGCCATCTGGTTTCCATAACACAAGCGAAAGCTTAGTATGGGATCAGACCGTGCCGTGTGTGAAATTGTCCTGAAATATTGATGTGTGAATTTGTCCTGAAATATTGATGTGTGAAATTGTCGTGCAATATAGATGTGTGCACTCACGGTGACGTCATCAGTGGAGAGGAAGCCGGACAGCGAGCCGGAGCCGTAGTGGATCGCGAACTCGGTGCCGTTGGCGCGGTACGACGACGACTTGCTGCTGTCGTACTTGCTGTGCAGCACTGCACCAGACACGCGACCGATTATTGTTGTATACCAATTATATGACAAAACAAATACTGAGTAATAAGGTAACACGCAAAACAGCTGAACATTAATTATCATTCTTTCATACAAATATTTAGTTCAGCTGTCTCAAATATAATTTTTGTAAAAAGAAGTTTCTTTATTTTCTGAATCACGTAGCTTGTGAAATTAAGGGCGCGTATAAAGTCAAATTACCAATCAACTTTTAGTTGATACGTGTAGTATTCAAGACCAAATATAAAAAATAAAATATATGTAAAACTTGATGATATTTTCGATTATATTGTCAGATCAAAAACATAAAATATTGAAATTGACTCGATAGAAAAAATTCACGAAGTTACCTCTAAATTTCACACTTTTACGTTTTTTACTGGACATGGTAATACTTATTATGATTTTTTTTTCATAAACAATTATATTAAAACATTTGCAAGATATTTGTCAGAGCATTTTGTGTAATTACTTTTAGTTTTGGTTTAATCACGATAAAACACTTTTGGCGCTTACTATATTTTTAATTACGCAAGAAATCATCTTCCATCGCACGTTCCGGGAGCTAAAAACATAATTCTATTTCATACATCAGACGCTATCGCTCCGTTGAGACGAGTAGACCACGCTAAAATTGCTGCGCCGTGTTTTATAATTACGCCGAATATTGATTTGTTGAAAATGGTAAACAACAAAATGAAAAGACTTAAGAAACGAGAACTAAAGAAGATTCAAATTGAAAAGATAACTAAATGTCGAAGGTAATAATGTATATAATGTATAATATAATAGTATTGTTATAATATTAATAAATAATAATTATAATATAAAAAGATAAGTCTTGATTTACCTATTTGAGAAAGTTTAGTTTCTGTAAAATAATTTCCGCGGGCTGAGTATTGACGCGATAGCAGCAGCAACTATAGATAGGTAAATAAAATTCATAGTGGTAGGTACCTAATTCTTACAGTCGCGGTGCAATCAATCAAGTCAAGAAAGATTTATATTATTATTATTACTATAGGCAGATCCTATGTTCGCTCCAGTAAATAATAATATAAATAATATCTAAACCGGTTGTGAATAGTACATATATATTATATTTACAATCTGTATTAGATAATCATACATAACATCTATACATAGGTATAACAAATTCGTACGAAAGTCAAAACTGTACTTACATTGAATAGGTATTTTTTTATAATATACATATGTATATGTATATATATAATATATTCATAATCTGTATTACATAGTAATATGTAGTACATATCTATACATAAATATAGTTTTTAGAATTTTTGTATGTCTGTCTGTATGTATGTCTGGGCTCTAATTTTGGTGCAGATATAGCTTGAGACCTGAGAAAGGTCATAGGATGAGTTTTATCCCGTAAATAAAAAAAAACTGTCTGTGTTTGTCTGTTTGTTTGTACACGCTAATCTCCGGAACTACTGGACGGATTTGATTTGATGCAGAACCGCAACAGACCACCTAAACTATAGATTAATTTGAGAAAGTTTATCCAGGCGAGTTTGGATATTATTATTTGTGTAAATTCTGTAAATTCGTTTCCGCGAGTTGAGTATTCATGCGACGATATTTATAGATACCTACATTCATAGTGGGTACCTACAATTTACAAAGACACTTTTTATACTTAGTTATGTAGGTACCTAATTCCTACGGTCGCCTTGCAAATGCAATCAATCAAATTGACCCTGTTTGAAAGTAATTTACTAATTTCACAGAACAATTTTAAATTTGGAAAATGTGGACCCTCACTCTCAACCTGTGTCTACTGACTATTGCCACGCAGAAAAAAATACTCCAGAAAGGTACCTGCTAAAGTTACCAGCTCTCGATAAAATAATACGTAAATTTCGAAGAACTTTGTAATATTTTATAAAGGATAATTTTTATTTTTATTTTTAGAATAATTGCTGAGTCGAAAAATGTCGTACAATCTAATAGTCCATTGAATAAAAAGTTCTAGAGTGCGTGAGTTAGTAACGTAAGATGTTTCTTCGGAAACATGTCAAGAGTCCCTAGGTAATAAACATACTAAAACCCCGGGCCACTAGGAGGAGCCCCGGAGTGGGGGGAGGGGGAAAATGGGTCCATTTTTTCATTTTTCGCTTAAATCTCAAAAACGGTACATGTTAGAGAAAAACTTTCAAGGAAAAGTTGAAAGGCCATAAAATTATCTACAAGTTGTACCTGAATCATTTTTTCCTATATCCTACCGTTTCTGAGTTATACGCAGTAAAACATGATTTTGGCTCAAACAATTTCCACATCAATCGATCAAAAAATATTTCTTTCTTCCAAAAAACTCAAAAGTATAACTTGTGACCGGTACTGATAGATTGCTCTTAATTAGGTCTATAATTGGTAAAATAAACACATTCCTCCATGGAAGCCTTTAGGAGGAATCGATTGTCAAAATATTATATTAGGGCAGTTTGAGTTACTGAACTTGATCTTTTTATTTTTTTCTTCCAAAAAACTCATAAGTGCAACTTGTGACCGGTACAGATAGATTGCTCATAATTGGGTCTATCATTGATAAAAATACCAGATTCCACCATGGAGGCCTTTAGGAGGTATTGAATTTTATTAGGGTAGTTACGATACATGAACTTTTTAACTAACTACCCTAATAAAATTCAATTCCCCGTAAACGCCTCCATGGTGGAATCTGGTATTTTTATCAATGATAGACCTAATTATGAGCAATCTATCTGTACCGGTCACAAGTTGCACATTTGAGCTTTTTGGAAGAAAAAAAATAAAAAGTTCATGTATCGTAACTACCCTGATAAAATTCAATTCCCCGTAAACGCCTCCGTGGTGGAATCTGGTATTTTTAGCAATGATAGACCTAATTATGAGCAATCTATCTGTACCGGTCACAAGTTGCACTTTTGAGTTTTTTGGAAGAAAAAAATAAAAAGATCAAGTTCAGTAACTCAAACTGCCCTAATATAATATTTTGACAATCGATTCCTCCTAAAGGCTTCCATGGAGGAATGTGTTTATTTTACCAATTATAGACCTAATTAAGAGCAATCTATTAGTACTGGTCACAAGTTGCACATTTGAGTTTTTTGTAAGAAAGAAATATTTTTTGATCGATTGATGTTGAAATTGTTTGAGCCAAAATCATGTTTTACTGCGTATAACTCAGAAACGGTAGGATATAGGAAAAAATGATTCAGGTACAACTTGTAGATAATTTTATGGCCTTTCAATTTTTCCTTGAAAGTTTTTCTCTAACATGTACCGTTTTTCAGATTTAAGCGAAAAATGAAAAAATGGACCCATTTCCGCCCTCCCCCCACTCCGGGGCTCCTCCCAGTGGCCCGGGGTTTTAGTATGTTTATTACCTAGGGACTCTTGACATGTTTCCGAAGAAACATCTTACGTTACTAACTCACGCACTCTAGACCCCCCTTGGAGGGACTCATTCAATGGACTATAACCAAATTAATCAAAATAAAGTTCTGGAGGAATGTGTGTCGTCGACTGCGTATGTTTATTTAAAAATAGTATCTATACTCGCTATTTTGACAGACTTTTTTTACGGATTCGTGCTCTATACTGTTTCCCTAATATTGTTTTTTTTTATATATTACATACAGACAGTTTTTTTTATTGTTTTATAATATGTATAGATTATCATTAATAATTATAAACAAATAATAATAAAAAGACATATTACATAATTTGTGATGATTTCAACTTCACTGTTTTATACAATTATTTTAGACAACATACCTACCTACTAACTACCGAAAATACGCGTTGAACGAGCGAAGAATATTGTGTATAATTTAGCGTGCGATGAACTTTACGTACGTTGGATGAGCCGGGTGTATGAGGGTATTGTGAGGGCGCGCGGCATGGCGCGTAATGGGCGAGGCTTAATCGTAGAATTATCTGGCTTTATACGCCCTCTTAAAATGATATTTGAATCTCTTAACTTAAAGTAGTATGTATGAGTAAGTATGACTAAACGGACGGGTTTCCATTTATGCCGTCCGCGTGCGAGACGCATTGTGTTTACGCAGGAGTGACAGAGATAGTATCAGTACGAAATTCTTCGTTTTCCGGGACTACTTCCGGTTCTAAAAGTTGAAATATTACTGCAAATTATTAATATTAAAAACTTAAAACTTCGATATTCTACGTACGACAAGCGATGTTGGTATAGTGGCACTTCTTGGAGGGCACCCACAGGTTGGAGGAGCCCGTGTCGAACACAACCTTGAAGCTCTGCGGCGGGTTGCCGATAGAGATCGGCCCGTAGTACTGCGCCTGTAACAACACACACTTCATCGTATTATATCTAACTAGTACATATGGTGTGTTCTAGTAGAAATTAATGCTCTAGAGAAATTCCCATGGGAATGAGATTTTTTACCGTGGTAAAACAACGCAACGTAGCCTATGCGGTATGCCACTCTATCCTGATAACTAAATCCAGACTCACAAATCCTACATACTAAATCGTTATGACGCGAAAGCAACACAAACAAATAACACTTTGGCATTTATGAGTAAGAATAAGAAAAGAATGAATGAATTTGCAATTTTACAAGCTATTTACGAACCGTCAAGGTCAATAATATGCAGGTGAATGACCTGATGTAATCTTATTTACACAACATTTGCCGAAAAAAATGAATATAAATTCCATTGTTTAAACTGAAAAACTGATTTAGGTCAAAATGCGAAAATCGTAAGTTTGCTTATGGAATTTTCTAATAAAAACTTAAAACTATTTATACTTTGTGCTACATGAGAATTGTTAACAATACAACAGTCTCAAGTAGCGTGTCGTTTATCACGATGACCGCAATTTGTCGCGTCATTCATTCCGTTTTATTCCTTTTCTACAATTTCTGATACGTAAGCACGCGAGGCTTGTAAAACCTAAATATTTGTTAAAATATCTTACTACTTATTATTAAAATTTTTATATACCTATCTGGATGGATTGAGATATGCTTTGAACTGAGATTCATTTTCTAAAGAGTTATTTACTTAATAATATTATAAGTAAATTGGAAGTTAATCGCATTCAATGACTAATTAAAGCAAGCAAGGATAATTTTTATCGTAAACATTATGTATTATTTAACAACAAGTTATATATTATACACCCGTATCAATGACGATAACCCTAATTACATTAACTGCATCAACCTATTTTCCTGCCTATTCAACATTTTTCTCACAGCCTGCTGCTTTGCTGCCTATATTGCCTTTTTCATGAAAAATGCGGCACTTTTCAGTCTACATGTTCTTCCATACGATTTGACAAGGCTTTTTTATATACTTAAGTAAGCTTTTGAAAAGTTTTTAAGAGAGTCTGCGACGATATTTGCGCGCGATAGAATATTTCAATGATGAGCCAGTAATTGCATGTTGTAGAGGTGTTCAATTTGAGATTAGATAATAATAATAAAGGGTGAATATACATCTTATTGTTTTCTTAGATTTGACTTGTAAAATAGGCGATAGCCGGAGTCGCGGCGGCGAGTGGAATAACCAATAGCGCGATAAGCGACGCCGGGTTATCGGCGTAAAGTAAATAATAAATATTGTCTACATTGCTCGCTCTGATAAAAATAACAAGCATAAATATAAATAACTTTATTGCGAACTTTACTATTTAGTGTCAAGTTACAAGGATTCACATTTAATTAAATTACATTCCTTCTGGTTCAATACTTAGTGTTCATTAAGGAAAAAAAACAATTACAATAAAGTAGCAACAGGACTATCAATGACTATTAAAATTATTATTTCAAATTCTATTGTGGAACAATTATTTCAGAGTTGTTATGGCCACCTTCAATTTTATTTCAATCGAAGCAAAACCTATTTTCTAAGCTAATTTAAGTATTTGGTTAATAACAAGTATAATATAGTAATGAGTAGGTAGTTATGGTGGTTATATTAGTCACATTAGATAACCACATATAAGAACATAGATTTGCTTGTTCAACTGGAGTCCCGCTTTGCTATATATGACTGAAAACAAAATACTTAGTAGTAAGCAATGAACATACATCGAGGTAGTTGGAGAGTGGTTCAGGGGCCGGTCCCTTGGCGGCGTACTTGAGCCGCGTCATGTGCAGCTCCGTGCCCACCTCGTGCAGGTGCCTGCGCACTGTCTTCATGCGGTACAGAGGCACCCTGCATACATGACAAACAAAATTAGAGTAAAAAGAAAATAGGTGCGCCATGAAGAGAATAAATAAACTATTGCACTGTGGCAATTGATCGTAGAAAATGTTGTTTTTCATTATCTAATTAAATAAGATTAGCATTTAGGTATGTACTAAAGGAGTTACCTACTTGAAATTGGTTTTGTAAATTCAATTATAGATTCATTACGGATAAATACAATACTTTCATTACAAAGACTTTTACATAACTACGTATATTACCGATTACGTACCTTTGAAAGTCGGCCAGGCATGCTGTTACAGCAGCCAAGAGTATTATCCAGGATTTTAACATCGTAAGTGCAAGTCACCGCTAGATTCTGAAATTACCAATAACACACAAACAATAAAAAATTGGCAGCAAAAACAACTAAATAAAGTAAAGTACATAATTTACAATCATCAATACTATTTTTACATACTGTTAAAGAGGTGACACACTTGCGATTTGTTTCAATTAATGAAAAGAAGTTAGAACTTAGAAGCAATACAAGTGCGTATTTAACAAAAACAAAATACAATACCTAATCGTATTACCGGCGCACAGAATAACTGATTTATCATCAATGATCAAAATATTTTTCCGGCGTTTGACAATTATTGTAAATTGACATTACAAGTGACGTTTATACAAACAAATGACATTTCATTTAACATTGCCATTTTATTTTTCTTAATGAGTATTTTTCGATAAAAGCATATAATAGCAGAAGCAAGAAGATAGCACAGGAAGATGCTCGGTAGTTCTCATAGCATAATAAACTGTGATAATAAAACTATGATTTATTATAGGTACTATGATTAATAATAATCAAATTAATTTTAGTTCCGTAAAAGTGTGTATCCCGTCTTACATTATTTATTTTAACTTACCAAAGTTACGATAACAAAGTTAATTATCATCTACTATAACAGTCTACAGTGCTACGGACAATGCTTAACGCTCCAACGGAATTCTAATATAGATATTAAGCAGCACGTGTACTATAAAAATGCAAAAACTTCATGCAAAATATTTTAAAGAATGCAGGTATGGAAGGCATGTTAATAAAATATTAAGCCTTCTGCAATGGTTTATGGAAGGTACATAACATAACGACATAAAATATATTTACTCTCATGCGATGCATATCTCACAGGGGAAAATGTAGGTTCTGTATGGACTGTATGGTTCCTTTAGAATCTAAGTACATATTTTGATTTCTAATTACCTGATCCATGCAATTTCATCGGCTCGCAATAGTAATATTTTTCCCATTCTTGCAACATTTTTCATTGCAGCCCCGTTTCTATTGGTCGTAGCCACAGCTGTAGGCGTGGCGGCCGGAGGGTAATGTGCTGTGTTTGTAGCCTGTCGTGAAATCGTGATCTATTCAACACAAAAATAATTTTCCAACTCGAACTAGTAGTCTGATATTATGATTGTATTATGAAGCTCTCCAGCTTTATAACAATTTAATATTTATTAAGAATTATTGTTCCTAATTTTCACTATCTCCCACCACTATATCAGCAAAAATTACGATGAAATGAAGGTACTTATAGGGTAGGAACAAAGAAATAAATATAAATAAACTATTCTACAAGTTATATATTTTATTGATGACAATCGGACTAGTAAAAGCATTTATTCTGTAACAAACCACTTTAATTTCAATAATGCAACTTTAAAAGAAAAGTACCTATTTTGTGCTGGTTCTTTCTGATCTACTTTTTAGGTATACTACGAGAATTTTAGCCCCGTCTGAATCGGGGCAGGGACCGTAGTGCTTGTCTACACTTGGCCAATTCGGACAGAGACAGATCGGTAAAATTTATAAAATAATACACTCCATTTTATAATTAGAAACCAAAATCTTTATTTTTTCCACATTTACAAAATAATAATATACATAATATTACAATTATAAACATTGAAACCGTCACAGTTTTTTGCATTTTATGCATAATATTGAAAACCTACAATAACTATGGGAAGAATTTTCAACTGTTCATCTACATGATTTATGTGTTGACTGTACTAAATATTTCACATAGCATAGTACTATACCTGTTTTACAAGACTTTTATGGAATACAATAAATTTCGTCATTTTAGTGTTCTTTAGTTATGTGTCCTATAAATTCTACCAAACAAAACTAAATTATAATATAAATAAACAATCCATATGCCAATTATTATGATAAGCAAAATATATATTTTTTCTAAATAGCTAATTTTAATTTGTTACACTTATAAGCATTACAAAACACAAATATAAAATAAAACATGTTCTTACTCGAAATTAAATTTAGGAATCAATCCAGAGATGAAAACACCGACGCCTGAGATCTATTACTTCCTACTAATATTATGTGTGTGTGTGTTTGTTACTCTTTCACGCAAATACTACTGAACCGATTACAATGAAATTAAGCACACATATAAAGGGTAACTTAGATTAACACATAGGATAGGTTTTATCTCGGAAATCCCACGGGAACGGGAACTATGCGGGGTTTTTGCTGAAAACGCGGGCGAAGCCGCGGGCGGAAAGCTAGTTAACAATAAAGTTAAATTGTTGTAGTTAACATTATGAAGCGCTCCGTATACAAGAATCAATTGAAATGAACTCAAATATACAATGCGACCTGAATACAGATATGTATGTCAGACAACATACGATTATTAAGTTTACGGTATTCGAAAAGAAATATGAAAAAACATGATTTTCGAAATGCAATACAATACAAAATAATTTGGAAAATCCAAAAGTGCACGCCTCATAATTTTTTTAAATAAATATTTATTAATTATTATTTTTGTTTATTTAATAACAATTAAACCACATCGAATCAGACCCTGAAAAATGAAAGGGTTCTATTCCTGAGCATACTCAAGCGTAAGAGATAAAAAAGACTCGATTAGTAAAGTATTTCGGTCGCTATCGTGTTAACAAGAAAAAGGATCCGCACATACAGACACACGGACGTCCAAGACAGAACTTTTTTAAACTGTTTTTTAACTAGTTTAAATAACAAAAATGACATCAAAAATATCATGAACGTTAAAAATAGTGTTTTTTCTTAATATGTGTGTGTATGTATTATCTTACAAGTGCAATGTATGATACATAAAGACATTTTAAGTTTGAAAAATCAGATGTTTTGCGCGAAGTGACAGTAGTACCCACCTCAACGCTTCGCTTATGAGGCGTGCAATATGTACTGTAGAGAATTTAATTAAGTTATATTCAAATAATTCTTTCTCCATATATAAATCATTTATTTAAGCTCCCATCCCTTGTAACATGTGGAGTAAAGTGAATATTTGGTAATATTGTCTTTGTTTTAAAAATACTGATACTTTCAACACACACATTTGCCATTCACTGAATATTAAAAAATATTCCTTATTTCCTTTTATATTTTTTACAATTATTTACAACTTTATGTACAATTTCTTAGTTCCTATACATTTAAAAATTTGCATTTCTTTTTAATTATCCTCATTTAAATTTACAAAAATGTTAAAAAAAATTCAAAATGAGCATTACATACACATATAATAATTAAAATATATTTTTTTATTTTAATGCATAATATAAAAATAAATTACCCAAAAAGTCAACTGTTATGGTTTATGTTTTACTCACATTGAATTAATTTTTATTTTTCTTATATACTTATTGAGAAGCTTTCAATTTCAATTAAACAGTTAATTCTTCTGATTCTTTAAGTGGAACTGAAAGCTAATTTTCTAAATTTCAACAAACATTATTAAATTATATTCATAAGGTCTTATTGAGGACCTACATTAGTTTTTATGTAGGTCCACAATATTCAAAACAGCACAATTTTATACATATTAATATTGTAGTTTGGTGGTTAAGTCTATGGCCTCAGGCCTACTGTACACGTAATGCGTGATATACGCACGTCAAACGCAAGCTTTCGTCAATTGAGGATTGCAAGAATTACTAATTGTCGACGTTGCCGCGCCGCGCAAGGAGCGGCTAACGCGACGTTGCCGCACCGCATAGCAAACGGCTGATGCGACGTTGTCACTAATTGTCGACGTTGCCGCGCCGCGCAAGGAGCGGCTAACGCGACGTTGCCGCTACGTACGACGAGCGACTGACGCGACGTTGCCGCTCCGTGAACCTACGTTTCGTTTCTACGCAACATGCATTGGCTTGCAATCGTTAATTAATGAAAGTGTGTGCGTCACGCGTGTATTACGTGGAAAATAGGCCTACTTATTTACTAGACTTCTGAATAAAAAAAGGGATTGTTGGTACGGAACTGGAGGCCTGATATAAACTATAATTGTCAATATTGCTGAAAATAATATTGATATTAATTATTAATTAATTATACTTACATAATTATTTATTATTTATTAATTTACATTGTCGTGTATTATATACTATAAATGAACAATTATTGTATATATCTATAGAAATACGTACATATTGAAAATAAGTAGATTATTGATAACATAGAACCTGAAGTGGGATAACAATGGAATTTATTAGACATCTAGTTTACTATTATATTATAGTAATATCTGCTATCCATCCAAAGGCAACTTTAGGCGGAATTGTGTGCACTTTACTCTGAGTGTTCATGAAGATGAATAGTATTGGAGAAAAAAAGATTAATTTTGAAAGTTAACAATGAAATAATAATTAGTGATCTAAAAATCACTATTTTACAGAACACAAATTACTCTACAGAAGTAATACTTGTAGTGTGTATGTAATTATCAGCAATCTATTAAATACAAAAAATTCTGAAAAAAAACAATTAAAATTTGCCTTAATTGACACTTCATCTTCATTCACACCACTATTACAACTAGATCATAATCTTAGTCAACAATAATGTACATATATACACAGGTATATGTATAGATCTTCACTTAATATAGCACTGTTTCTATAGAATCCAGTAGCACCATGTATGTCCACTTTACCTCATACATTTACACCTACAGTAAGGTATTTGACTTACACAGTTCTGCACAAGCTAAAAACATATTGTTTTATAGTTTTTCCAACAATAATTCTTTGTCTATTAGTACATTATCACTCATTTATGTCACTCATTTATGAACACTTCACGCAGCATTACAATTTAGAGTCACTTATTAATTTTTATGTTCAATAGAGGTATCTTTTTACTGCACAGGGACAGTATCCGCAGGGGTATTTGATTATAGTAATTTGTATTTCTTTTTGTATAAAGATCTACTTTGTAGATTCTTTTTGTACTCCTTGCAGATAATACACTCTTGTGAATATAGTCCGAATATAATGTGTCCCTATTTTATATAATTACTTGTTATTTATATCGAGGATGTAGCATAGTCCAGTCATGATGAGGAGCAATGAAGTATAGTGTCAATTTCCATTTTTTAATATATATTTGCATAAATTGTTGTAGTATGTGATATGTAATTCGTATTGTTTTACTCATGTACCACCTATATTATATACAAACTAGAGGTAGTATAGAGATGTGCTACTGATGCACAAAATGTCAATAGCATGGTTTTTTCTTGTTTCTTGGCACACTTATAACACACGTTTCCTGTTGTGTAGCAATTATTTCACGCTTGCAGTACGAAAATAGTCTTCCTTTACGTATGTATTCACGCACTAGCAGTCACTCATGTAGGATCTATGCCGGGATACCCGTAGGGGTGGCCTCTATGGGTATATTCACATAGCTATGGTAATATTCACATATAAGTTAGAGTAGAGTCTCAGCTGAACTCCGCAATGGCGGCGGGCCGCAGTAGCGACTCGTCGTCCGACAGCAGCCGCATGTGGAACGAGTTTATACTTAGCGGCTCCCCTTGGATTATCTCTATGTTACCGCTGTTCGCCTGTAATAAATTAGAAGTTAGCGGTTAATAGTTGTTTAAAATTTTGGGTAATTGAATGATTTTAGAATTATTATGGTGAATTCAATATATCTTCTTATATATAAAAATGAATCGCAAAATGTGTTGGTAAGCGCATAACTCGGGAAAGGCTGAACCGATTTCGATAATTCTTTTTTTATTATATTCCTTGAAGTACGAGGATGGTTCTTATGTAGAAAAAACGTAAACATGTACCACGGGCGAAGCCGGGGCGGACCGCTAGTACATAATGAAATAAAGCCAGTTCTACACACATACAGTTTCATTTAAATGTTATTATCGTTTAATGCTGCTGCTTTAAATAATAAATTCTAACGCTATTTTTAATCAATCTGCAAAATGGGACTGTACTACTACTACTGTGTTATATCAAAGGATATGTTACCAGAAACAGCGCAGCGAGTGTAAGATGCGCGGGATGCGTGCCGTGCTCTTGGTTCTCTGCACGCAGCAGCTCATCGATATGCTTGGCGGGCGGAAGCGAAGCGGGCGAAGGCGAAGGCGTGGCGGGCGAAGGCGTGGCGGGCGAAGGCGTGGCGGGGCGAAGGCGTCGTAATAAGCGCGCGGCGGTCAGCTGCACGTCGGGCGCTGCTTCACTGCTGCGCGCTAATACGCTCTCCCGCCATAGGTACCACTCGGGGTTCTCATTTAGTGAACTCTGCAAGTTTCATATAAATGTTAGGACATAAATAAATAAATAAAGCTTTATTTGTTCCATAAGAATAAACAAATTTTAGTAAAAAAATATTTAAAATGCCGTCTTGCGTGGTTAAATGGTGTCGCAACAGTACAATTTTAAATAACAAAACACAAGGGATTACATTCCACAGGGAAGCAAGTTATTTCTTTTATATTTTAATTACTAAATTATTACGGCAAAATTTATAGAAAAAAATACAGCCGCCATTGTCATCAGGACAGCTGTTGCCATGGCAACATGGCACACACACATGGATGTTTCGCCGCCATTACTAGGCTTCATTCAATGTTTAGGCGATATACCGTCCGCCTTTTTTTATACGTCCATGGTGACAGTATTACTTTATGTAGCAGATTCACTTTTAAGTTACTTAGCTGTCCCTGTACTATAAATATTATGCGCGTCTCCTAGTGTATATGTGTACTATTAAGCTTTTAAACTACAAAAGCTGTTAGGCCAGTTGGCTTATCTACTATACTAGCTGTTCTGTGCGGTTTCACCCGCATTACTCCGCTCCTGTTGGTTTTATCGTGATGATATATAGCTTAAAGCCTTCCTCGATAAATGGGCTATCCAATACCGAAATAATTTTTCAAATCGGACCAGTAGTTCCCGAGATTAGCGCGTTCAAACAAACAAATAAATTCTTCAACTTTATAATATGTATTAGTATATGTAGTGTTTGAGTAAAGTATAGGTACTATATCCCCGGATGTCTCGGGTTCGCGGGTAGTGGGGAGCACAGTCACGCAGCAGCCGCGGGCGTGAGCGGACGTGTGTCTACCCCAGTTACTGGCGACGTAACGAGCCAATCCCATCCCC
Organism: Colias eurytheme; assembly: GCF_061535395.1. Lineage (NCBI taxonomy): Eukaryota > Metazoa > Arthropoda > Insecta > Lepidoptera > Pieridae > Colias > Colias eurytheme. The sequence continues at coordinate 138,180 of NC_142993.1, read as the reverse complement.
TGCGTATACGAGTGTGAACTCGTATCTACAGTATAGATTGTTCGTTAGGTGAGTCGCTCGCACTCACAATATTGTGGTCTGATTGCGCGGGCGCGTGGGCGGGCGGGTCGGGCGCGGGGTCGTCGCTGCAGCAGCTGAGCTCGAAGAAGCCGTCGTCGTCGCTGTCGTCGGGGCGCCGCCGCCGCAGCTCGGCCTCCGTCGCGCCGCGCCCTGCTGCCGCCTCCGAGCCCTCCCAACCCAGGAAACCTGCAACACCACATACAGTTCAGTTGGTTGCCTGGAAGAAATCACTTATAAGTGATAAGACCGCCATCTGTGCTGTGTCTTTAGCATAAGTCTTCTTTTTGGATTTTTTTGTTTGCAGTACAATAAAGTATTTAAGTAAATAAATACATTTAACTAACAAATTAATTTGACTAACATAAAATGTATTTGTTTATTAAAAACCATGTTTGTACACAAACAAGTTTGTTTAACTTTATGTTTATTGCATATAGTCGCCACTTAAATAAATCCGTGTTCCTTATACCAACAAAAAAATATTATAAAGATAGAAGGGAGACAATTATGTCAAATTAATAAATTATAACTCACCTCCGACGTCAGATCCATTGGAAATATCGAATCCTTTAAATTCTGAAACAATAACATGTATTTATAATAAGTATGTAAAAATAATTATCTATAGGAATATTGAAAAGCAGAATTAACATTTGGCTGAACTTGCATTTGAGTCTCAAGATGATTAGAATAGAACAGTTTTTTTGCTTTGGACAATTTTAAAAACGGTTTGTTTACAATTTACAGGCTTTGCAAAGCAAAGCAATGATGTTTCCTAACTTTCGATCTTATTGTCGTGTGCGAGTATACACAATACACATATTACATTATGCATATGTAAAATTACATGTATACATAATGCGCATGAGTATGTTATGCAGCACAAAACATATCCATGTATGTGTAGCGACGTGCGTACGTCCGTGTCTGTACGTGTACATGTATATGCGTGCTGTGTGAGTAGGTGCGCTCGTTCGTGTGAGGGCCCGTACATGTGTGTTTGTGTGCGTACGAGCTTACAGTTTGTGTTTGCACGAGTGTGTGTACCTGTTTGGTCCCTATGTTTCCGTGACCGCAGTCTACGTGTACATGTATATGCGTGCTGTGTGAGTATGTGCGCTCGTTCGTGTGAGGTACATGTGTGTTTGTGTGCGCACCAGCAGTTTGTGTATGTGTGTGTACCTGTGTGCTCCGTATGTCTCCGAGTCCGCAGTCTCGCGGCGAGCACGGCCCCGCTGCGGCGCTGCACCACGCGCTGGATCCAGCGCTGCGGCACGCTGAACTCGCTCAACGAACAGCTGCTCAGTGTGTGTGTACCTGTGTGCTCCGTATGTCTCCGAGTCCGCAGTCTCGCGGCGAGCACGGCCCCGCTGCGGCGCTGCACCACGCGCTGGATCCAGCGCTGCGGCACGCTGAACTCGCTCAACGAACAGCTGCTCAGTGTGTGTGTACCTGTGTGCTCCGTATGTCTCCGAGTCCGCAGTCTCGCGGCGAGCACGGCCCCGCTGCGGCGCTGCACCACGCGCTGGATCCAGCGCTGCGGCACGCTGAACTCGCTCAACGAACAGCTGCTCAGTGTGTGTGTACCTGTGTGCTCCGTATGTCTCCGAGTCCGCAGTCTCGCGGCGAGCACGGCCCCGCTGCGGCGCTGCACCACGCGCTGGATCCAGCGCTGCGGCACGCTGAACTCGCTCAACGAACAGCTGCTCAGTGTGTGTGTACCTGTGTGCTCCGTATGTCTCCGAGTCCGCAGTCTCGCGGCGAGCACGGCCCCGCTGCGGCGCTGCACCACGCGCTGGATCCAGCGCTGCGGCACGCTGAACTCGCTCAACGAACAGCTGCTCAGTGTGTGTGTACCTGTGTGCTCCGTATGTCTCCGAGTCCGCAGTCTCGCGGCGAGCACGGCCCCGCTGCGGCGCTGCACCACGCGCTGGATCCAGCGCTGCGGCACGCTGAACTCGCTCAACGAACAGCTGCTCAGTGTGTGTGTACCTGTGTGCTCCGTATGTCTCCGAGTCCGCAGTCTCGCGGCGAGCACGGCCCCGCTGCGGCGCTGCACCACGCGCTGGATCCAGCGCTGCGGCACGCTGAACTCGCTCAACGAACAGCTGCTCAGTGTGTGTGTACCTGTGTGCTCCGTATGTCTCCGAGTCCGCAGTCTCGCGGCGAGCACGGCCCCGCTGCGGCGCTGCACCACGCGCTGGATCCAGCGCTGCGGCACGCTGAACTCGCTCAACGAACAGCTGCTCAGCTTTATCAGCACCTCTGCAAACGATATGTTATTTAAACACCACACTGTCACGTGAGTGAGCCAATGTGAACTGTTTATTTTTCTCTTATAAATTATTTTTCTTCCTTTTTTATGGTTATGTCATAGCGAAATCTATATTCAAAGTAGCTAGCGAATAATTTATTTATGTAAATTGACAAACATAATGAATATGTACGAATGTAATGAAACATCAAATGTTTGTTGTTGTTGTCTACTAGTAGTCATTTGAATACAATTTATTATTCAGAGACACATACAATAATTTCAATACATATATCTTTAAATTAAAACAACATATAAATTTAATTATTATAAGTCCTATAAGCTACCTTCGCACACGAGCAGCTTGGCGGCGCCGCAGACGTCGGGCAGCGCGTCACAGCGGCGCTTCCGCTCGCGCTTGGCGGGCGGCAGCGGCGTGGAGCAGTTGAAGGGGGAGGGCGGCAGGAGGGGCGAGGGGGGCGGGGGCGTGGCGGCCAGCTGCGGCAGCGTGAGGGGGGGCGCGGTGGGGGGCGCCGGGGGGGTGGGCCTAGTGCGGAGCTGCTCCAGCAGCTGCGGCCCGCCGCGGTACTCCGTGCTCTCTAGCTCCTCCACTAGGAAACCACCCTGTAGATAGTTTGTTGTGGTTATTGGCGATAAATTATAGTATTCTGTGTTTAATTTTATTTCAAGGACTCGACAAAAGTTTAATCGTGGCACACACACTACTGTACAATTTATTTTAGCTGTATACATACTTATTTTCTTACATTGACTTTTTTCTAACAGAACAAGTTCTATACTGATGGAAAGTTGCAAAACCTAAAAATATATGTTGTTATTGCAATAAAGGTTGGTTTTGAATGATGCTTGTGGCTTGAAATAAAAATGCGTTCTCTCAAGACGATCGTTTATTTGCTACTGACCTAATTACACTTTACAATCATAACATGCCGCCCACCAAAACGGGTTTTAACACAAAACTTACAATGTAAAACAATACAATAGGTAAGGTAAGTTCAATTAAACATAAACAAACTTATTATATATAAGTTATTCATTAACTGTTTATTTAATTGATAATTGGCATAACTTAGTAACGGAACGTTTTATTATTTTACCGCGATATTTAATGCTATACACTCGACAAATACCATCTTCTCCAGGATGTTTCTCAACAATGCGACCAAGGGCCCATTTACTGGGTGGTAAATTATCTTCTTTTATCACAACCACATCTCCTACGTCCATTTCAGATTGTTTTGTTTGCCATTTTGGTCTTTGTTGCTGTCGAGTTAAATATTCCGACTGCCAGCGATACCAGAAGGTTTGTACTAGTTTTTGCGTGTGCTGCCATCGTGATAAATAATTTGTCTGTAAATTTGACAAGGTTGGGGTTGGGATAGTAATTGGAGCTTCACCAATTAGGAAATGTCCAGGTGTGAGCACATCTACATCATCAATATCATTACTGGCCTTTGAACACAGTGGACGTGAATTTAAACAAGCTTCAATTTCACACAAAATTGTAGTCATCTCTTCAAATGTTACATTTGTGTTTAATATTCTTTTGAGGTGGTATTTCATTGATTTCACTCCCGCCTCCCAAAGACCTCCAAAATTAGGACTGTAGGCAGGAATAAAATGCCACTGTGTACCCTCTTGTGCTAGAATGTCTGCTATGTTGTCCTTGAAATTGAGACCAGCCTGTGACCATGCTTCTACTAATTCCTTGTTAGCTCCAACAAAATTTCTTCCCTGATCACTCCAAATATCTGTGCACCTGCCTCGTCGTGCTACAAATCGTCTGAAAGCACCTATAAACGATTGTGAGGACAGATCGCCTACTAATTCTATATGTATGGCCTTTGTGCACATACATACAAAAATAGAAATATATGCCTTTGTAGTTTTCACACCTCGTGCTCTAGTCATTAATATATCATAGGGACCTGCAAAGTCAACACCAGAATTTATGAAGGGTCGTGCTGGAGTGACTCGTGCTTTAGGTAAGTCTCCCATAAGTTGACAACTACTACTCGCTTTAAGTTTAGCGCATATTATACATTTATGTATATATTTTTTGACTGTTGACTTCACCCTCAGAATCCAAAAACGAGCTCTTAAATAGTTTAACGTGAGTTCCAAACCCCCATGCAATGTTTTCTTGTGCGCATCTGCGATGATTAACGTGGCCAAATCGCTTTCGGAACTAAGAATCATCGGGTGTTTCGAATCTAAAGGTATGTTCGCGTGTCTTATTCTACCGCCCACCCTGAGAATGTGAGCCTCATCTAATATTGGATTCAGAGAAAGGAGTTTGCTGTTTTTGCTTAAATTTCTTTTATTCTTCAACCTTTCTATTTCTTCTGCAAAATCCTTTCTTTGTTCTATTTTTATTATTCTTTTTAATGCATCTTCCATTTCTATTACCTTAATGCCTTTATCAGTTGTAATTTGTCCCCTTTTGTAATTCAAAAATCTTAAAACATACACTATCACTCGTAGCATTTCCTGTAAAGAATCAAATATTTCGAATTTTAGCGTATTTTTAATTGTGTCCTCGATTTTTAAATTTAGCATAATAGTATTCTTTCTTTCTAAGTCCGTTGAATCTGGATTACCCTTTGCAAAGGGAATATCATCAGTATGTAGCCATTTTGGCCCATTCCACCATAATTTATTTTTTATTAGATCAGGTAAGTTTTCTCCTCTGCTTGCTATATCCGCAGGATTATTTTCCGATGTTACGTGATGCCATTTTTTATTCCCTATATTATCTATTATCTCAACTACTCGATTGCTCACAAAAACATTCCAACGAGCTGGGTCACCTGTTAACCATGCCATAACTATCTTTGAGTCTGTCCATGCAAAAATTTGATTGTTAGATATTCTAAGTGCTTCTTGAACTTGTGTAAGTAGCCTAGAAAGAATTACAGCTCCACAAAGTTCCAATCTTGGCAAAGAAACTGGTTTAACTGGAGCGACTCTTGCCTTTGCTGCTATCAACCCGGTGTGTATTTGTTTATCATTCATTATTACTCTCAAATACACAGCTGCTGCGTAGGCCACCGTAGAAGCGTCACAAAATCCATGAACAGTGATAGTATTCATCGAATCCTTAAATGTATGTAACCATCTTTTTATTTTCACTTCATTAACCTTTTCTAATCCTTTTCTTAATATTAACCATTCCTTTTTTATTTCAGGTGATGTCTCTTCGTCCCAAGCAACGCCTTGAACCCAGAGTTTTTGGATAATTATTTTTGCAGGAATTATTGTCGGAACCAAAAAGCCAAGAGGATCGAATAATTTTTGTGCTTCGGCTAATATTATCCTTTTAGTTAGTTTTTCAGGTGTAGTTTTAAATTTTAATTGATATCTTAATTCATCGTGGATCCGATTCCAGGTAAGTCCCAAGGTTTTAATTATTCCTTCAGTTTTTATATCTATATTTGTTTCAGAATTAATCTGAAGTGGTTTCAATTGTTGTAAAAACGATTCACTGTTTGATGACCACTTCTTGATCAAAAAGCCACCATTATTTAATATTTGTGTTATTTTGTTTGCAGAATCTACAGCTTCGTCCACCGTGTCTCGTCCAGAAATCAAATCATCTACAAAAAATCTTCCTTAATTATTTTTGACTCGATATCATAATTTCTACCTTCATCATTAGCTACCTGATGCAAAGTTCGAATGGCCAAGAATGGTGCGGATGCGGTGCCAAAGGTTACTCGCAGCAGTCTATAGTCTCGAACCTCATCACTTGGATTATTGCGCCACAGTATTCTTTGATTATCTTGATGGTCACGCTCAACAATAACTGCTCTGTACATTTTCTCTATGTCGGCAACAAAACAAATTGGTTTCAATCTCCAACGCATAATTAGGTACCTTAAATCTTCTTGCAATGTCGGTCCCACCATCAAGTCGTCGTTAAGGGACACATTATTCAAACCTTTACATGACGCGTCGAAAACTACTCTTGTTTTAGTAGTATCCTTGTCTGTTCTCACGACCGCATGGTGTGGAAGATAGACAGCTGCAGTATCTTTATCGTCCTCGGAAACTTCTTCTAAATGATTCAATTCGAGGTATTCTTGAATCACCTTAGCATAATCATCCTTCAACTCTTTATTCTTTTCAAAGCGCTTCTCTAAATATTCTAGTCTCTTTAAAGCTATTTCTCTTGTTCTCCCTTGAACTACCATAGGTGGGTCTCTTTTCAAAGGCAACTTCACTATATATGTTCCATCTTTAGTTCTCGAATGTGTTGATGAATAAATTTCTTCACAGCGTCTTTCTTCAGGTGTTAATTCACGTTTAGTTATTGGTTCTAGTTCCCACAATAGTTTCATCATTTCATCTATCTTGACATCTAGACAATGAAGAGAAATAACGTTATTGTTTTCGTATTGTGTGTTTGTTTTTCCAAATATAATCCAACCTAACATTGTATTCTGAGCGCAAGGAGTGTTTGGTGGACCCTTAATTAATTCTCCTAGCATAATTTGTGCGTAAACTTCGACTCCCAATAATAAATCTATCTTCCCGGGCTTGTTGAAACTTGGATCTGCTAAATTTAAGCCCTGAATGTGCGGCCAATCACCAATTGGTATTAACTTATTTGGAAGTTGTGTTGTAAGTTTGGTAGATATAACATACGCATTAACCTTCAGATTAAGTTGATCATCATACCTTGAACCAAGTTCAAGTTGAATCATATGATTTGTTCTTGTTAATGTGGACCCAACACCTGATATTGTTCCATTGACAGGCAACCTTTTTGCCTTTATGTGTTGAGCTGCTCTTTCACTTATAAACGTCGCCTGAGAGCCTTGATCGATCAGAGCACGTAAATATAATACTTGTCCTGACGTCCCCTTGACAGGTAAAATAGCAGTTGCGAGTAACGCCGTAGATGGTTGTGTAGCCATGTGTGAAGTTATTGTAGCATCGCTACCATTGACCTCTTCTAAAATGTCATCTTCTTCATGTTGTTCTTCTACATTAGTATGCAAAGATAATTGTGTCGAGTTTTGATTTTCTTCTTGAGTAAAGCTTTTCTTTCCAGGTTCATGAAGGAGGGAATGATGTCGTTTACCACATATTCTGCACGATGCCTTGTGATTACAATATATAAGTGTATGGCCCGGTACTAAACAATTATAACATAAACCTTTTAATTTTGCGAAGGCGCTGCGTTCTTTCGGTTGTAGTTTCCCGTATTCCTTACAATGACTAAGAATATGATTATCTTTGTTGCAAAAAATACAAATTTTATCATTAATATTCGCGACATGATATGAGCGTTCTTTTAAAGTTCTATTGCCTGTCGTTGTTAACTCTAAAGCATGAATTCTTCCTTCTAAGAACGTAACCAAATTATTGAAAGTAGGAAATACATCAGATGTTAAGTTGAGAGTTGAACTAACGTAATCTTCCCATTCTTTATGCGTTTCGTGGTCTAATTTTTGAGACGAAATAAACAACAAAATTGGATCCCAAGACTCCGTGCAAATCCCTATATTTTTTAAACCAATAATACATTCTTTAGTTACATCGATAAATGATTTTAACTGACTTGAAGACTGAATTTGAACCTTTTTTTGCATAAATAACTTTTTTAAATATGCATTTAATATTAGTCGTTTATGACTATAACGTTTTTTGAGCGTATCCCAAGCTGGAATATAATTGTTTTCAGTAGTTTGATAATGCTTCAATGTAGCACTAGCTTCGCCTGTTAGACACAATTTTAAATAATGTAGTTTTTGAAAATTATTTAGATGGGTATTATTATGTATTAATGTTATAAAACAGTCCTCAAAAACTTGCCAATTTTCATAACAACCCGAAAATGTTGGTAAATCCATTCTAGGTAATTTAGCTTCCGACGCAACCCACTGCACTTCTCCTTTACAATCCGCTACGGCCGTCGAAGTACTTGAACTCGATTCCAACAAATCCGTTAATTCTGTCTTCAACAAAATGTATTGTTCTTCGCACAAGTCATATTCTTCATTTACGAAGTATGGTAATGTTGTCCTTTCCTGTTGCGGTACTAACTTTAGAAGAGATCCATGAAGACCCTTAAACGCTGACCAATAATCGTCTACAACTTGAGATCTCACTTTCAAATATCCCTTTGTTAATCTAGCTTTTGGGGCTTTTTTGTGATTTATTAAAGCCTTTTTAATCAAAGTAGCACAATCCTCCAGTTGTTCTAATAATTGTTCAACCGACGACATAATTACTTTTGTAAATAATTTTGTTGTTAAAACTTATAACTTCAATTGTATGAATCAGTCGCGCGATGACTTGTTGTTTTCACATTCACAATATTGCAAACTTATATTTGCTCACTGCAACTTATCCGGCTCGATTATGGACCATATGTTATTGCAATAAAGGTTGGTTTTGAATGATGCTTGTGGCTTGAAATAAAAATGCGTTCTCTCAAGACGATTGTTTATTTGCTACTGACCTAATTACACTTTACAATCATAACATATGTATTAATTAAACTTTTCATTTTGCTGTGATTTTAGCCCATTCACAGTGACAATGTTAATACTAATTGTCTGTGCTTTAAAGTTACTTCGATTTAATTTAATTATTATCACGTAACAAATCCCTTACTTGTAGTCTCCATCCCACATGGAAGTCAGCCAGCACTCCGATGGGTTCCCCCGCGGCATCCTGCAGCTGCACGTCGGCATCAGTGAGCTGGCGCGGCTCCAGCTCTATGTACATGCGCGGCAGCGTGGGCGGGGGGCGAAGCCCTGCGCAGTCCCGCCGGCCGCTAGAGCTGGGCTCCAGTGCTATCGGCGCGAACTCCTCGGGACCCGCTTGGCCTCTCGTCCTGCGTCTGTTCGCTGATGATGATTGCACCTGTTCTGCATCTTCGTGCACTGTTTCTTCTCTGGAAAATAGAACATTTTATAGAATTTAGAGACAATACAAACTCGCAAAATTGTCAAAATTTGCTCTATTAGGTGTATGAATACTAGATTTGTAGCTTCAAGATGGTAGAAAGAATAGAAAATATGTAATAGAAGTTTATAAGTATAGAAAAACAAACATGATAGTTACCATTGTTACCACATATGAAAATTGTGGATAGAAGTTAGAAGGAGTTTTAAAGGATACCTATAATTTAAATTAAATTTCCTGGCACTTATGCAGTTTGGCACTAATTTTTCATAAAAGTACCAACAGAAAACACTTAATATGTTGAAGATTACTTTATCAAATACTGTTTACCAATTTTTCTAATGGTACAATTATTTCACCATAAAATTGTAAACACTGTTAGATTACAATCTCTAGGATAAATTCACACCACATTATAATCTGTTAAAAAATTGGGATCCATAACATCTATTTGCAATTTAGCACCTTTTTTCGGTAGATGATAATCTATTCATAGGGAACTTTCAAATTTTGAATTGGGTTTCGATACGATTTAGATTACGTTCAGTTTGTTTAAAAACCACACAGAAATAGGACCGTCGACGCGCAACCTGCACCTGATGGACGTTTTGGAAAAGTAAATTATCTGTATAATACATAACTGCGATATATTCGTATTATATTTTAAGAAATATAATGCGACGAATTGCAAGCTAATGGATATCTTTATGGATCACAATTTTTCGACAGTTTTCATTGTCGCGAGTTAGATTACAATATAACAGTTTCTACAATCTTACCGCGACACATGCTATTACTAACTTTTGTTAATGTCTGATGACTTTAGGACAGTTATTACAAATAATTAAAAGTGTTCCATCTAAAAGGGTGTTCAGCGTGTTGCTTGTCATCAGTAATTGAGCCAATGACATCCAGGTTGCACTATTTAACAACACAGACTTTCAAATTAATACTGATTACATATAATATTTCCAGTACCACTCAAACAAAATCTATTCAAGATTAGGATCTTCATTTATCATAATTTCAAGTTTCAAACTTACAAGTTTGATATACACAATATCTGCATAAACTGCATAATATATTATGGGTTGAAAGAATACATTGAGATTTAGTTACTGTACAAATAGGTAAAAGTAGTGAAATAGTTGTTTTACAATAAGGTTATCCCACAATACTGCAATAAAAAAAGAAGATAATATGTATACAAATGGTATACAATATACATACCTAGTTTTGGAATGGAAGTCTTACAATTTTAAAAATAAATCAAATATTTGACTTAATAAATTTGATTTGTTTTAATAACAGCACACAGACACACAGATAGGCATTGTAAGTACATGTATATTGTAAACCTATGTTTTTTTAGTTGTTGAAAATGGGCTATATAAATATACTCGGCTTACGGTGTGTGCTAACAAAAGAATACATTGAGCTTCATATCTTCTTGTACTATCAAAATTGTTATTTAAAGTAGGGCTATCTTCACAAAGACATGAGATCATTTCATACTTGCTATTCACTCAATGGAGAATTAGTTTTTGTAAAATTAAATATGTATTTCTACAAACATTTAAATGTTGAACAGTAATTGTAATTTGCAACACTAAATAGAGGCTGTAGATGTGCGAAATTACAAATTACTTATCATTTATCAAATGCAGATATTATTTGGTAATTCAAATCACCATACTGTCAATAAATTATAATATACAGTTCGCAAAATTTGCAATACAAATGAAGAGGCGTATTATAAAATTTGATAAGCGTGGCCGTCTCACAGAGAATTAACACTTGTATTTATTTTACAAAATAAGATAGATAATAGCGCACTACTCGGCTCAAGGTCAGCACATTCACTCAATTGTTTAATGAGTTTTGGCAATGTATGTTTGGAAATCATTTCCCCTTTACGCTCTTATCTTGTATTACTAACCACAAGAAAACTTAATGTAATTTATAAGGCTATAGTTTATAAATGCAGAGTGCATTTAGTAGAACATTTTTCTTATTTAATTAATCATCCAAATGCATGATATTTATTGCTTTGATTAGATAAGAGATTATATCATAATTGATACTTAAATTTGCATTTTACACGTTTTAAATATTTTAGATTATAATAACCTTTACACATCTGAGTATTATAAGCTTAATTAAAACTAGTAATGCAATAAGTACTCACGCTATGCTATTATTTAACGAGTCACTGACACTGAGCACATGTTGATAGAGGAAGTCAACTTTCCGACTGTAAATGTTAGCAGACTGCTGCAGCAACAGAGCGATCTCTGCAAAGTTGGGCTCTGTGGGGCTCGGGTCCTCCTCACTCTGCTCCAGGGCATGCAGCCCCGCCTCCGTCAGGTATTCCTCCAACAACTACAACAAATATACTATATAATACTAGAACATAATAAATATATATCCATGTGGAAGAAACATGTATGAGAACAAATAAATTGTGAATTCAATATGTGTATAAATATACTAATATTATTGTATATTATAATTATATATATGGAATTGGTTAACAATCGGTTTCGCTTCAATGTTTTTGTAACTATTTTGCATATATGCAATTTCAATAAAATTTGGTTATTGCATGCATCTTATTACCTCAAGGTCATCTTTCTAAACAAGGCAGCCATACAAGTTTTGTTTAGTTTATAGTTAATATTAGAAAATTGATACCAAATCTAACAACATAATTTTGTTCATATGGCTATAGTAAATTTAAAAATGGATAATTTTAAAAAAAGAAAGGACTCTGAGTGGCTTTCTTTAAAATTCGTTCATACTGTTATGAACTATTTACATTAAAAAAATTATAGCTATTTTGATTCAATATTTGCATGTATGGAAATCATTAATGAAATGGAAAACAAATTTGAGGAAGGCCGTATAATTAACAGACATTACATTTTCAATAAGATACGGGGCTCGCTGAAGTCTGGAACAGGGACGCGAGCATCGGGACTTACCGCGCTGAGGTCCGTGTCGAAGTTTCGGCGGACGTCGCTGATGGGCTTCATCAACTCCGCCACTATTTCTTCTAGTCTTTGGGAATTCATGCTCCAACGTGTGTCTCTCCTCGATATTTTCCTGTAAACAACACGCTTCCATTGATAACATTACTCGGTAGCGTCGCGGACATAACACAATGTTATTGCTAGTGGCGCGAAACTTTCTGTCAAGAGACCCCAATTTTAATTTTCAAACTGTGTAACACAAACTTTCACTATAAACAACGTAAATATACTTTTGTAACGGTTGTAACTTACATTAACCTATCTTCGGTATCATCCTCCATTTTACAAACATAGAATTGAACGATTAGGAAGAACGTAACATAAACGGTGGCCATTTATTTATGTTTTCAAGAGGACTTTCCATGTTCGCTGTCAAAACTTTGTTCGTGTTCGCGCTCTCGGTAGTATTGATTATCTATGCATCGAATTCTACTTCGCTTAAAATTGTTTATGTCAGTCATCTCTAGATTTATGGTTTACATATTATTCTGAAGATTTTCTTTTAAAATAATAACTATTTAATAATAAATTACTATTACTTAATAATTATAAATATGCTAAAATTCAATTTAACATTTTCCATTCCATAATCCATGGTATTATATTTTATCTTTGGCAGAGGCAGAATAGTTAACAGATACAAAAACAATTTCCAGCTTTCAGAATTCAGCTTTGAGTTTTGATTTGACCTAAATTAAAATATGCAAAGGAAATGGCAATGGGAATTTACAAAATAAATAAAAAGTAATTTATGTTACAATTTTGCATAGTTTGAGCAAGTTTCCACTTGTCTGGAGGTTAGCTTTGCTATAAAAATCGAAAAGAATACGAAATACATAAACTGTAAGCTTCCCGTGCAAAGGTATCGTATAATACATAAAACATGGGCATGTCTAAGTGTTATTCCTTGATGAAATGTTTGTTAATACTCTTCAATGTGATATTTTTGGTAAGTCCCTTGATATATTTACCTTGTTTATTTCATGAAATGTATGATCTTACAATATAAGAAAGATAATGGCTTATTTTTACATGAATATTAAAAACTGTCAACAATGTAAATTGTAAACATTGTATATGTACCTACAGCTAGTACTAAAAGTAGGTATAATGTCCAGAATAGTTAAAATAAAAATATAATTATATTATTAAAAAGGTATTAAGGCAAAAATTAATATATTTCTTAAATATTAATTATTTTACAAAATTTAACTTCTAGCCATTTATAGTTAGGTTCAATATAGTTTTCTTTTCAGTAATTAATGAAGTTGGTAAGTTGTTAGTAAATATTTGCAAAAATTCCAGTGTGTGGGTGTAGGCACATGTGCATTTGCCGGGTGGGCTCTGTGGGACGGTCGCGCAACTGAGACAGGTTCAGGGAAGGCCGGCCTCGGAGCCTTGGCCATTTGGGGCTTGACTCTCACCCTCGGAGCTATCACAGCACTTGCAGGTATGAAATGCATTATAATTTAATTTATTAAGTTTTCTAATTCAACTTTAATTTTTATGTCTATATAGCATTTTTCACAATTTATAAACAATATAGAAAAATTAAGAAGAAAGCATGTTGAGCCAGTAACTTTTACTTCTACCATAGCGTAGGTATTTCTTATATATTTTTAAGTTTCAACCAACACATTTGTCTGTTGGAATTATAAGTGATATAATACTATAATGACAAAATAATTGACTTTAAATTGAAAGCTTTCTTTAATTTGATATTTTGATTTTATGGCATATGGCTCGCATATTCTGTCAATACGGGGCAATGCCTTGACTAACTGGGTGATGCTGTCAGAGCAATTGAATTTATTCTACTCTTTCAATTTTATGTGTCTAAGCTAAGTTGTAATTGTTGAAATGGTTTTTTACAATTTTATGAAGTTAGAAAGGAAATATTTTTATTGAGGATCATGTGTTGCGAGCCAAATGTTGCCTTGTGAACGCGGCTCGAAACAAAGTCTCCAGCGTCAATTCCGATCAGCTGTCGCTCAACAAAATTTGTTTCGGGGGGTTGTGCAGGCGCGGTGCGCGGGTCGGCGTCGCTGCTGGCGGCGGCGTTCGCGCTGCTGGCGCTGAGCGCGGTGGCGGAGGGCGCGGCGGCGTGGTGGGGCGCCGCGCACCTGCCCGCGCTGCGCCGCGCGCTGGCCGACCGCCTCGCGCACACCGTGCGGCACGACTACGGCCGCCTGCCCGCCAGCACGCACGTCGTCGACGCGCTGCAGGCCGGGGTGAGCAGGCTGCACGTCACATTGGAACTAATCTAGATAAATGCTATCATTTGTTTTGTCGTTATCGCCATTAACCTGTCGACAGAGGCTCACAGACAATAAATACATAAAATATTTGGTCATTTGTACCAGTGTCTGCAGGGATGTAAAGTAGTAACGTTGACACTTTCACACACGACACTTTACATCCGACACTTTACACTCGACACTTCACACATGACACTTTACACATGCTGATTTTTTGTTTGTGCGCTTTCATGATTAAACTCAAAAACCACTTGACAGTTGATCGATTATATTTTTTTTTCCTTTAAGCTCTATAAATTACCTGCAAAAATAGCCGTTTTTAATTGTGGTTCTGGAATAGTCATGCAATAAGCATCTTTTATATATTAGTTTAAGTAGCTTTCCGACAGCGGCTTTGCCAGCGTAGTCAAATAAAAATCGTGGGATTTACGGGATATGACCTTCTTAATCCATCAGGCCCCGGAATCACAGACACAATAGAAAATCTATTGTGTCGCGGTCGCATCTGGCCTCTCATTGGTTGAGAGGTTAAGAGCTCAAGCTATCTCTGAACCAAATTAGCAGTACTTTTTGAGATTAGCCCGGACATACATATAGACAAACAGACAAAAATTCTAAAAAAAAAAAAATTGGCTTCGATATCTATTGTAGATCACGCCCCAAGTATTCTTTTTTTCTTTAAATGAAATTTTCCTGGCGTATATAATTTTTCCTGACGTAGGTATACAAATTTTCCTGACATAGAAAAATTTTCCTGGCTTATATAATTTTTCCTGACGTATAGAAATTTTCCGGACTTATGGAAAATTTCCTGTCTTATAGAAATTTTCCCGACTTATGGAATTTTCCTTGACGTATAGAAATTTTCCTGACGTATAGAAGTTTTGCTGGCTTATAGAAATTTTGCTGGCTTATAGAAATTTTAACGACGCATAGAAATTTGCCTGACGTATTAAAATTTTCTTAGCTTATAGAAATTTTCCAGACGTATAGAAATTTTCCCGACTTATGGAATTTTTCCTGACGTATAGAAATTTTCCGGACTTATGGAAATTTTCCTTTCTTATAGAAAATTTCCCGACTTATCGTAATTTTCCCGACTTATGGATTTTTCCTGGCGTATAGAAATTTTCCTCACTTATAGAAATTTTCCTGACGTATAGAAATTTTCCTGGCTTATAGAATTTTTCCTGACGTATAAAAATTTTCCTGGCTCATAGAATTTTTCCTGACGGCCTGAAATTTTCCTGGTTTATAGGAATTTTCCTGGCTAACAGAATTTTTCCGGGCGTATAGAAATTTTCCTGACGTATAGAAATTTTCCCGACGCATAGAAATTTTCCCGACGCATAGAAATTTTCCTGGCTTATAGGAATTTTCCTGGCTTATAGAATTTTTCCTGACGGATAGAAATTTTCCTGTCTTAGGGTGCACTCACACACATCAGTCACCGTCACGGCACGTCACCGGACAGGATTAAAAAAAAATATGTATCAATAGTTCTAGTATGACTCTGTTCCCACACGACAGTCGCCGGCACGAAATCTATCAGTGACGTCCCCGGTCAGGCACGTCAAATAATCTTTCCATACATGTATCATACTTTTATCCCCACTCACCCGGTGCCGTCACGTCTCAGTTCAGTCAGCGTCGTGCTACCGTCAATTGCTACATGTTCTCTAGCGTGACACACGTCTAATCACTCACAAACCTGATGTATGTGTTCAATGATTCAGTCAAACCGGCGACGTGACTGACGGACAACATGACGGTGACTGGTGTTTGTGGATACGTACACAAACCGTCACCGATCAGTCATCGGTGACTTGACGGTGACTGATGTGTGTGAGTGCACCCTTATCGAAATTTTCCTGACGTAAGTATAGAGATTTTCCTTGTTTATAGAAATTTTCCTGGCGTATAGAAATTTTCCTTTCTTTTGGAAATTTTCCAGCTTATAGAAATTTTCCTTTCATGAACAATATCATCATCATCATTTTTATTGAAAACAATATTCTTATATTTTATTTGCCCGCGGATTCCCCTGATGTTAAATTCGCATTAGTATGAGTCGTTTCACCGCTGTCAAAAGTTACCCATGGCCATGTCACATTAAAACGAATAAACACACTTTCGCATTTATAATATTACCCATGGCCATGTCACATTAAAGCGAATATACACACTTTCGCATTTATAATATTACTAGAGGTCCGCCCCGGCTTCGCCCGTGGTACATATTTCGCAATAAAAGGTAGCCTATGTCCTTTCTCGGGTATCAAAATATCTCCATACCAAATTTCATGCAAATTGGTTCAGTAGTTTAGGCGTGATTGAGTAACAGACAGACAGACAGAGTTACTTTCGCATTTATAATATTAGTATGGATAATATGATAAACATTTCATTTCATTTACTAGAAAGCTTCCGCTGCTAAATCTCATTACATCATTCAATATTGTAGCAATGTTAATCTGCCCACAGATAAAGTTGATCTCTAAAACAGACACTATTAGATCTACATACTACAGAAAACAAGGAGTAAAGTAATACAATATGTTAACTATTCTATTCAGTGGACTGTAGTTGCAGTCTATTGTGTTGGTTCTAGTTTCGTAACCGATGGCCGCGCCCGCTAGGCGCTACGGCGTGTTTGCCATAAATTGTTAGCTGATGTTTATCGTCATTCCATTTTTAGCTTTTATAGCTCATTTCTGCTGCAACTCGCCAGGAAGTTGTGTTTATGTGTCGTGCTTTCACCTCTTTAACAATAATAGCATGGGATAAACATTCCCTTTGTTCTTAACCGTGCCGTAAGTGTAGTTCATTTTGATGATATTCTAGTTAAGAAGTTTTATAAATAGTCATTCATTTTATATATTTTAAAATACTAACATTGTACAATTAAGCTATATTAAGATTCATATTTAAATGATGGATATAAACTTAATTTATCATAACATTTTGAATTGGTTTTAGTAGACCATAGGTTATTGTGGTAGGTACGGTTTTTTTTTATAAAGTATGTGAATATACGTTTTTCATTAAGAGAGACATTGAAATGAAATTAATGAATGAAATTAAATATACTTTTTTGTACTCCATAAATACAGTTAATCCATACTAATATTATAAATGCGAAAGTAACTCTGTCTGTCTGTCTGTTACTCAATCACGCCTTAACTACTGAACCAATTTGCATGAAATTTGGTATAGAGATATTTTGATACCCGAGAAAGGACATAGGCTACTTTTTATCTCGGGAAATAGGATAGGTTTTATCCCGGAAATTCCACGGGAACGGGAACTATGCGGGTTTTTCTTTGACTGCGCGGGCGAAGCTGCGGGTGGAAAGCTAGTATAATATAAAAAAGGGACATTGCTACTAATTCTTGATAGTTAATTTTGTAGCGAAAGCAATTTTCTGTTTTATAGCATTTCTACATGTGATCATTTAAATCTATATTGGTTTTATATTTATTTCTATGTACTTTCCAACAATTCCAGTTGGAATGTTGTGGCTCGAGCAGTGCTCGCGACTGGCAGCACTCGGCGTGGGGCGTGGCGGAGGCGCTGGCCGCGGGGGAGCGGGGCGCGGGGGGCGCGGGGGAGGGGGGGCAAGGGGATGATACATTGGACCTCAGTGTGGCCGCTGAACCCACGTACTACTATGTGCCCGAGTCGTGCTGTGTGGTGAGTTACTATTGCTAGTGTACAGAAGATAGTTATTTTGTTTAGTGATTATTTTGACTCGATAAATTACGAATTAAAATCAAGTTTTTTGTTTGATACACATATTTTATGATTTTGTTCTATATATAGTATGTTTTTAAATTGTGTGTAATGTTATAAAGTATTAAGTGTATTCGTACATTTTGATTAGTTTATGGTCCTTCGAGACGGATTATTTGAAGACAAGATATGACTTTTTATAGCATGCTCTTTTTTGTGGTTAGTTTTGATCGTCAAAAAAGCTTTTGTTTATCGTTTCATTAGATTAAAAGACGATCCATGCATATTTGATGGTAGAGTGGAAAATGAAGTATTTTTAAAATGCAAATGTTTGCTTACAGATATATGCTTTTAATGTAATCAACAAATGAACAGACTCACGTTATGTGGTAATCGAGGTTGTATTAAAAGTTTATTTATTTATTTGGAGATCTTACAGAAACAATTAAAGGCGTATACATAAAATAATGTTGTTGTTCAAAATGCTCTCTAATAAGCTTATCAGTTTTATTCAAGTAAAAGCATGAATGTGTGGTTGCAGAGCCCCTCGGACGTAGCGGCGTGCGGGTCGGCGCGGCGCGTGGCGGCGGCGTCGGGCGGCGCGCTGGGGCTGCACGCGGCGGGGTGCGGCGCGCGCGCGGCCGCCGCGCTGGCCGCCGCCGCCGCGCTGCTGGCCGCGCACGCCGCCGCGCTGCTGCTGGCGCTGGCGCTGTGTCTGCGCGCGCGCCCGCCGCCCGGCTACAAGGCCTAACCGAGCCGAGTGCACACGCGCGCAAGGAGGGAGTACGACGTGTAGTGGCCGCACGCTCACACGTACACGCGCAGAGAGTGCAACATATAGGGCGTGCGTACTCGTCACACTCACACATACATTGTGCATATTATGACACATGGTGCGTGTCTACACTCACACATGCACATTGCGCACGCGCACGACCCGTCGTACTCATACATACACGCAAATACACCCGCACATGAGTAGCGCTCGTACATACAAAAGATTCATACGCGTAATACAAACAGCCCGCGTCTATTCGCAACGTCGATCACACATATGCATTGTACCGAGAACATCACACCGTGCGCCCCTCATACCATACAATCACAACACATACACAGTACGCACATTATGTCCGCAATACACAGGCTGGCGCCTGATATAAAACAGTATTTTTTTCATTTTATTATAGCAATGTTCAAAAATAATATTTAATTATTGATACAAAATTGGACACAATTATTGAAGATAAAATTTGTACCTCTTTACACGGTGTGTTCTATGTGAATCTTAAAATTAAATGATATTTCTCAATACCCTTATACAAATAATAAATTTGTGTGAATCCAATACTCGAATAAGATCAAATATTATATAAGAATTTATGACAAAAAACCAGGGTCTAACGATATCTCTCATAAGTAAAAACAATTTCCTTGCATTATATTGTGCATCTCTAATTTACAAGTGTGACATGTTTTTTTTTTTTATATTTTAAACGATTTTTAATGAAACGTAAAGACATCACAATTAATAAGACCATTTTTTATGTAATAAGAAAATGCCTTAAAATTTAATTATTAATTGGGTTATATAAATACACAATAAATATATCTGGCGAAGTATACGATCCACCGAACATTCTTTGTTAAGTTATTTGTGTATAGTTCAGTTAACTAAAGCTGTATTGAATATTGCCTTATCATTCTATTGCCAAAATAAGATACAACGACACTTAAATATAAAAACGTCATTTTAAAAATGTTACAAATTTTTATCCATAGAGAATCTTAATTAGCCCATGGAGTTGTAATATTTTTTGGCAAGAATTGACCTACCTTATAGAAGAAAGTCGAGAAAATACATTTCAAGAAGGTAGAGCTTAAGTTAATAGAACTGTAAGTGAGGAGCTAAAGTTTCAGTCAACTGACTGATTTGTGTTGACACTTGTAAGGCGAGGGTACACTGGGGTTCTTCATACCATAGAGAACAGACTTAAAATTAAAAAAAATACTTTATGTAATAAATTACTATACTTAAGTGAAATCGTTTAAAAAAAATGTTGTCGAATTACACCAAAGTTTTAGCCAAAAAATCGTGATGACTGGTGATTACACGAAAACAATTAAATACGCTATAGATGATTTCAAGATGGAAACTTAAAAAAATCATAAATATAATATAAGCTACAATTCACTGCCCTGAAAGTGCTCTTTTTAATAATTAACTAACCTACGAGTCCGCGCCTAACCCGGTGTCCGCGCCCTCTGTGTCAAGTTATAATAAAAATGCATTTATTTTTGTTCCTATTTTTATATTATTTATACAATATATTTATTTACACTAAGACTAGAAACGTAAACACGATATTGCTATTATTATTATTATATTTTTTCCACAATTCACCCACCTTACAAAAACTGAAGCGTCGTCAACTTGAATAAATACGATCAGTAAAATTGATAGTAATCTAGATAGTTACAATAAGAGTGTAAAACCATTCGAGTTTTATCAAAATTTTCATATTCTACATTCTACAAATAATATATTTATATTAGAGTAATTGGAATTAATCGTTAGCTGTAAGTGGATAACCAAAACGTGTGTTAGATGTAAGTTGACATTTTATTATTGCGTATGTACTTATAGTTATATTTAAATTTTATTTATTACTGAGTCGTTTGAACTATTTACATTATACCATGTTAAATTGAATTATATTGAAGAAAAAATGTCTTTCTTCACGATTTGGATACAAGTAAATAGTTTGAATAGACTTTTTCAATAATTTGGTAATGAATACCTGATCTGAAACGAAGACTGTTCCGAATACTCCGCAACTGCCGCTGCAGCAAGACTGATTTATTTACTTTACCCGCGCGATACACAGAGTGCCTTATTTCGTCCTCATCATTATGACCATCATACTCATCATCATCATAATAATCAGAATCGTAATCATCATATTCATAATCCCGTGCTCTCACTGTAAGAATACAGCTTCCCTATAAGATAAAAGTTGAAAATCAAAATCATGAAATTGGGAGGGCGTTGATCGATAACATTATCCTTATCAGTCGCACCCTTGTAATTTTCCATAATCGCGCGAATGTAAGACGACATTTGCAAATGTTTTTTGCATACGTACATGAACGCAAATATTTGTATTTGCACGCAACTGAGTAAACCGCTTTATAAGACCAACTTTACAAGAATATTTTAATCACAACAACAAATATTCCACGTATATTGTTATTATCCTGGTATATAGGTAGGTACGTTAAATTCAAGTTCATTATTCCACCATGACTTGCATAATTACGCACTCTGTGTTGACGCGTTACCTAAGTACAAATTGTTACTGATATTTTACATTATAATAAGTTGTTGTTGGTTTATAATTTAACTTATGTTTAGTTGGACTGATTTATTAATAACTGTATTACGAATATGATAACGCGCCGGCCGCATTTTGTATTTTGTGTGAATCATTTTTATCTAAATCATTAGTCATGCTGTCTGCTGATTATTTCATTGCTTTTGGATAGGATTTACAAAATTAACTGTTGACGCAAAAAAAATATTGTCGTTTATTTATTTGAGTAGTTAGTTCATGTAGTACAAAACTGATATTTTTTAAATAATATGACATAGGAAAACTTTTCCTTCCCTTACCTGAATAAATAAATAATATGTAATTAGGTAGTCTCATCGGCCGGCGTCCGAGAGTAGCTGTAGTTTCGTGTGCTAGTAACCCTTTGTAGATGTAATGCTGAATTTTCATTTAAGAAAATAATGTCGGACAAATATACATATTTAGTAAATAATTTATTGTTTTCTTCATTAATAGTCGTGTTTTCTTTGGTGAAGATTCAGCTGAACGCGTCGCGATTTTCGTATATTTATAATGTAAACAAACAAAATTCTAAATATGGTTGTTTGTAAAATCGAATGTAGTATAATAAGCCAATGTTCATTTACTTCTAAACAATAGGAACAAGTTATTAAGTACTCTTTTAATTCTTGTAAGAATGAGATAGTATAATTAATTATTTTATAAATTATTTATAATACTATAGCCAGTACAAATCGCGACGCGTGCCACCAGTGCCATGTAGCGTGTAAAGTGTTCTACCAGGAAGTAATTATTGTATCAACACAAATAAATGTCTTTAAATAATACAACAGCCTTTTATTGGAATTCCTATTAAGAAGGAGAAGAAAATAAGGAGATTTTAAAAATATGTTAAGTTTTCTGTTGTTACAGACATAGATTATAAACAGTAAAAATAAGTCCTAATTTCAGAAAGGTCCGTTAACCGCTATTTCTTCATAGCGAAACAATACGTCGCTCATGTATTAAAATTTAAAACGATGAAATCAACGTAAAACTCAAACATTCATTTATTCAATTAGACTACTATTTAGTAGCACTTTCGAATCGTCATTACATAGTATTTTTAACATTTACCACCGATTCGGAAAGCAGTATCTATGGAGAAGAATCGGCAAGAAACTCCATAGTTGCTCTTTTAAAATAATGTCAATAAATTTACATAATATGTAACTTATATCTAACTACATAATATGCCAAAGAACTGTCCTGTGGTTTTTACGCGACAACCCTCCATGGGTCTTTATCGTCCATATATTCCTGAATACTGTAGTACGCTCTCTGAACTAGTACATTTTTTATGTAAGTTTTAAATTTAGAACTACTAAACTCTTTAATATTGTGAGGAATTCTATTGTATAAGCGTATACCTTGACCCATAAATGAATTTTTAACTTTGGCTAATCGGAAAAATGGCATTTCAATTCTATTCCTGTTCCTTGTGCCATAATCGTGTCTATCTCCTACTCTTGTGTGTAAGTCAGAGCTTTTGTGTACATGCAAAATATTATTAAATATATACTGTGATGGTACAGTAAGGATACCAGTATTCTTAAAATGATCTCTTAGTGAGTCCCGAGCACGTAAATTATATATAGAGCGAATGGCTCTTTTCTGTAGTAGCGTAATAATGGTGAGATAATAATTTTGGAATGAAAGTTATTTAGCCACAGAGCAAATCGCCTCGCGAAGCATTTTCCGAGGAAAGCGGCGCGCGGCGCACGCGCTCATAGAGCAGCGTCTTGCGAAAAAAGCTCCGGAATTAGATGAAAAAGAGATCTAGGTACATAATGACTTCTGCTAAATCTTATTAATTCTAATTATATATATTGATTCCAAGTCATTAGCGTTAATGAGAGTCAAATGGATTAAACACAAAACACTAATTCCTTATTACACGACAGTATCAATGTTTGACAGTCCTCGACAGACCTCGCAGTAGATATTACGAAGTACACTAGTTTACTTAGTTCCAATTAAAATGCAACACCGTACCTAATCCAATTTCTAACCTTGTTCAGATGAATTGATTCTTAAACGTAATCACACAACGAACGATCAGGGAGACCTTAACGATTAAAAAAATGTTGAAATACGGTAAAAACAATAATTAACATCGATTGTAGCACAACTATTATTCGAGATAGTATATTATGTATTCGAGAGCATAAATACGACAATATTACGTGTGTTTTGCCTTGTAAATAAATTGGTACATGATATACCTAATAAAGTACAACATATTATAATGAAATTAATGTAATTTTCGAAAGAATTATAGGTATGTACCTACTAATATTATAAACGCGAAAGTTTGTAAGCAGAGATCAGGGATGTATGGGTGTTTGTTAACTCTTTCACGTAAAAACTATAGGACGTATCAGACGGATTTGGATGAAATTTTAAAGGTAAGTACCTATATGTATAAGTTACGCATCCGAATAACACAATATGAGCTATGAAATACTTGATTTTGCACGCGAGTTAGTTCGCGGATGAAACCGCGCGACACAGCTAGGTTATTTTCCTAAAATTTTTTTAAAACCTTTTGCGAATTGCGTTAGTAATAAAATATGTATTAACATTCATATTATTTTGTTATCGCGGCGGATTACATCATGCAGCATTGCAAGCTGACGACGTGCATTCGGTCCGCTCACAATCTGATCTGCTGCAAGCGCATCAAAATCGCATTTGTATATCATGTTGTAATATTTGCAACACAAACTTTTTATACTTTTGTTACATCACCATTTCTTCTGTAATTGCTAATATTACGAATTACATTCACCACTGAGAGTGTAGATAACTACAATACGGAAACGTATTTAATACTTAAACACGGAATTTGCCGTCAAAGTTCACGTGTAATAATTATTTCCATACTTATAATAATCATGATATAAGTAGTTTAGGAAAATAATTAATGCAGAATAATAGAATATAATAAAAATATGATTCATAAAGGAACGCACTCTGATCGTGGCCCAACTACTTCTCCAGTGTACTGGAGAAATGTCGTGAAATTGTTAATACTGTATTTTTATTATAAAAAAATAATATACAGGTTGATGATAATCCATACTAATATTATAAATGCGAAAGTAACTCTGTCTGTCTGTCTGTTACTCAATCACGCCTAAACTACTGAACCAATTTTCATGAAATTTGGTATGGAGATATTTTGATACCCGAGAAAGGACATAGGCTACTTTTTATCCCGGTAAAATGACGCAATCCCGGTAATCCCACGGGGGGAGCGGGAACTATGCGGGTTTTTCTTTGATTGCGCGGGCGAAGCCGCGGGCGGAAACCTAGTAATTAATAAAAGAAAATATTTGTTTATTCAATTATATCTACTAGTTAGTTACGTATTAATTTCACATTATTGTTTTAACGCTCTCATTCGGAATTACCCCAATGCATTATATCTTGTTCTAGTTATTTTTATTTAAAAATGAAGGTCTATAATGTGAATCGAGATCTTATGAAGGACCCTGTAGGATATCTTCCTGTTCTCCTCCGTATTTCCACAATGCGCTGCTCATCATAAACTCCATATAGAAATGGCCTTGTAGAAAGTGCAAGAGTATCATCATCTAGCCGCTGGAACGTTCCTATAATTGTCGCTGATTGTCTCTTGAGTCCCCGCGGCGAGATGCGGCGGCCGGCGAGGTCGCGGCTTGTGGTCACCTAATGATCTTCAATTAGACGCAATCAGCGGCGACTCGTTTGCGAGCCGACGATGCCGAAATAGCCAAGTTATTGATTGAAGTATTTATGTCATTTGGATTCGGTGCCTATTTGTTCGGCTTGCAAGTTGCTTGCCGCCCGACAACAATACAAAATAGAGCACGATTAATATTTTTAAGTTTATTTCCACGCATGTGTATGATGATAGTATAGGTACTAGGGTTTGGGTCCCGGGACGTCTCGTGTCTCGAAGTCCCGGGACTTTTTGTAAATTTCGTTGTCTCGTGTCCCGGGACTTTTGGGTCGAGACTCGAGACGAGACACGATAGTCGTATGTATTGTATTAATTTTTATTTTCAACCGACTTCTGTTGAAAATGAGAGAGTGTTTTCCTTGTCCGGTGGCGTTATTACAAAAATCAGAAGCAGATTGTCGGACAAAGCTGTTAATGCTCTGATTTTTTTAAAAGCCTATTTTATAAAATCAAAGTAATTTTATTTTTTTAACTGATTAATAATTTGAAAGACTGATTCAAAAGTCTGTTTTACAGATAAGGAAACAAATCTGTAATTATAAAAATTACCAAATTATGATTAATATGATTATGACATGATATTAAAGTTAGTATGATTGTTCTTTTATTATAATAATATTTAATAATTGTTTTAAATTAAAAGTTAATCTGTGATTATAGGAATAAACATACCAATTATTTGACATATTAAAGTTAAAACTATTGTGATTATATTTTATGTTTAATAAATGTTGATTTAACCGATAATTAATGTTGATTTAAAAAAAAAATCCCTTTTTATTAATACGTTTCACCAGAAATCAAAGTTCAAATTTTATAATTAAAAAAGTCTCGAAGTCCCGGGAAGTCCCGGGACTTTGATCGTAGCCTGTCTCGTGTCCCGGGACGTTGAAACTGTCGAGAATTCCCAAACCCTAATAGGTACGTACTCTTTGTTTTGCCGGTATTTGGAAAATTTCCAGGGTGGTAGCCCAGCTATAGGTAGAAAGTAGAAACTCATAAAAAGCATTCTACGATTAAGTAGTGCAATTTCACTGCGAATCGACCTAGTGCGATTATAAAACTAAAATACCTACCCAATATAAATAGGTCCTTTCATATAATTAAAACATAAAGCAAATTTGAATTTGAAAGTAAATGTTCACGTAACTACATAATATTATATGGACGGTTAGTTATCTGCCATCATAGCGCAACACTCACCTTTTTTTTAAAACATTAAAAGAAAAGCTTTTAGGATTGTTGTACCACCTGCTGCTTCTGCAGTCTGCTGCTGTGTTCCCGAACAACGAAAGCTACCTAATAAGGCTGATGGTAGTCTTCTAGTTCACGGAATGTAAGAGGCAACTCGTCCATTAAAATATCATTTGTGGCTATGAGACTGTAAAGTAGTAACCAATTGAAATTTGTCTTTCTTTTTGCGATAAAATGTTTTGCAACTATTGTTCCGTATGTTTTAATTGTACCTAAGTACATAGGTACTACCTAATGATATTTAGTTTTATAGCATTTAAATGCTTTATAAACGAGAAATTAAGTGTATCACGAGGCGGGATTGAATCATTTATATTCTTTAACAATTTCTAATGCTGGCGCTACACATTGGCTTCAAAGTTTGAGCAAACATTTGACCAAACTTTGAAGTGAAAACTTTGACGCAAACACGATTACAAATATGCCTGCTAGACTTGTTTTCAAATGTTTCACGGCACAGTTATTGCAAAGATGGCTGATAGATCGGAATTTTTGTTGTCTCTTTAATTTTTTTTAAATTATCCCTATACTGGGTTAGAAGGCTATTTCTCTTTCTTTTTAGTTCATCTACCGTAAACGGTAGTGATAAATTATTTTTTATTCGGACCCATGCGTCGTTTACAACGTTACGGTTTTTGTGGTCTTTGTTTTTTGGATCCCATATGGAGGGTTCCGCTTCAAGTAGCTGAAGAAATTCGATAACTACATCATTACTCCACTCCATTATGACACTCAAAATATACACACACAACTGCTCCGGTCAGCGGCGCGCGCGTTACTAAGCATTGCAACAAGTGTGGCAGGGCGCACAAACTTTGAAGCAACTTTGAAGTTTGATTACTTTGATGTTCGCAGAAAAACCGACTCGACTCGGCAAACTTCAAATATGTGTTCAAACTTTGAACAAATAGGCAAATGTCAGTGCCACACTTCGCGACTTTGTAGGTATTTGCGTATTTGATCACATGTCTAGCGCCTGCATTAGAGCGAGCGCGCACGAGCAACTTTGTCTCCGCAACTATTTTGTCTCCGCAACTATTTTGTCTCTTCACCCATGGGCTAGTATGAAAGTGCGCGCACGTAGCGACGCAACTCCCCATACAAATTGATGGGAGAGACAAAATAGTTGCGGAGACAAAGTTGCTCGTGCGCGCTCGCTCTTATATTTATTTTAATTGTAATTCTGAAAATAAATACATATACAGGATGGAAATTACTTTCCCTCTCGGGCCCATTGAAAATTTCCACCCTGTATAACAGTGAGACAATAGTAAAATTTTCATGGACTAAACTAAACTTAAAAATATTTATGACTTGGCCGTTATGAGACGACGAAAGCTCAAAGTTAAACAGATCGTAAACGAGTGATCAAAGGGGTAGAAAGTTTAGCGGGGGTGAGGCGCGGGGAGGGGCGGCGAGGGGCTCACCACCGCTGCTTCACGGCTTCACCCCTCCGAAACTTCACTAAATGCATAAACAATTCATTTGTTGCAATTCTACGTGTTGAACCTTTAATAGTTGATTTTTTTACTTAGTACATAATATTACGTACTTAAGAAATTATACCTACTTACTTAATAAATCCATCTTTAAGATTAAATTCCTGAAAATATTCCTATGTACGTAGTTAGTTAAATAATAATTATTAATTAACTATTATTTCGTAGTATATTATTATTAGTCTGTGCTATTATCTATTTTTTGGATGTATCATAGGAACTTAAATTATTACAGGCGCGGTCCCAGCCTGACTTTGGGGGGGGGGGGGGGGGCACGCGGCTGGAAAGGCATGCAACCTCCCCCCCCCAATCGTACTCGCCAAATATCGCATTCAATAGAAGTGATAAGCAAAAACTTGAGAAAATTATAATATATACCTTTTTTTTAATTTTACAAAGAAAAACCGGCCAATTGCGAGTCGGAAGCCGTTTGCTGCAAATTTTCGGAAATTTCGACATTTGCAAGGGATTAAAAACAGGTTTAAACGGAACTATAGATGTGCCAGTTTTTTTTATATATTGTACAGTACCTAAGTATAAGAATTTTTTTCGATTAATTTATCGAGTACGATTTTGGGGGGGGTCATGTCCCCCGTGACTAGCCCCCTGGGACCGCGCCTGATATAAGCACATACATTAATCATTGGTTTCAATATGTAGGCAGGGCTCATGGAGGATAATAAATTATTAATCAAGTGTGGCCGAAATTGGGCAAAAGCTTATTTTTTATTGACTGGGTCATAATATAAGTACCTATTCAGCAGCCTGTATAGTGTATACCTACCTATAGTAACCTCATCTAACAAAATTCGATGTGCATCATGACTCATGAGTGTCACATCTTGTTCGTAACCTAGTGGTTGGGACTTGGGGTCAGCGGGGCGCGTTCCCGAACCCCAGTCCCAGTTCCCGAATACTTGAAAATATATCCCCGCTCGGCTGTCGCCCTGCGCCCCGGCAAAGCGGGCTAAGCACGAATGTCGAACCGCTTTTCGAATTTCGCCCAGTGCCTTATGAGGCGTGTTGCGAGTAGGACGCGCGCCGCCGCCGGAAGTTGAGTGTGTCTCGATGTGCAGTTAGTGTCAGTGGAAGCCCGGAGCAGTGCACGTCCAGCCGCCAGCATGGGCTGCGCCAAGGGGCTCTGCGACGCCCACAGCGTCTTCATCTTTATCAACATAGCCTTCGCCGTAAGCTCCTCTGTTCAATCTTGTACACATTCCTTGCGCTTTGTGCAATTGATTTACTGAAAATTAGACATGTTTCACAGGGGATTAGATATAATCCGATACCCTGGTTGTCATAATTTTAACATCTAAAATAAATACTTCTAAAATAATTGAAGGTTTATGTCATGATTTTAATTTCTATAAACGCGATCTTAGCTAGAATCTTGGTAGAATATTCAATTTATTTTAAATTTTATATATTTTATGAATTAAATTTAATTGATTACATAGGTATCTTGTTAAGAGGCAATTTACTTGGTCTATGTTATTAATTTAATTTAATATTGGCGATTGTGACGATATTACGGCCTTCAAAATATTACACTTGAAAAATGTAAATATCCGTCCCTCCGACCTCATGATTTGCGTGTTTCTATGGAATTTGAATATTAATTATATAATGCGTATTCATTATATTATGTACATTATTTTGGCCAGGGTACAAGCACAACAAGGCATTATTGTGGTTAGACAAATGATCGCAAGTCATTTTGTACGCTTTGACATAGTGCAAACAATCGAACGCATACCGTTTGAAAAAATGTGGAAGTCACGCGATCAACAAAAAACGACTTCGGGCGAGGGTCGGCCTGGCCTCTACCTGTAGCTGCAGGAAGATTCAGTCATACCACAGAATAAAAAATAAAAATCTAGTACCTACCTGCAGGCAAATTAAATTAGAATTTAATGTAAAAAATAAATTGAAAAAACTGGCAGTTTTTAGGCCAACTGATGTATGAAACATAACTTGGTAGGTACAGGGCATTGAGAATTGAGATACATGTACTACGTACATACCTACTACGTAGTACGTATATTAACTCAATGGTACAGGGTGATATAGGTAATAAACTTAATTATTATTTAATTATTTTTTGATCAACGACCTTTTTTCTTTCTAAATTAGCCTATAAGAATCTTCTTATATTATTAATTATCACCTTATTATAGATATAAATTATGGATATGAAGGAAATATATTTTTTAGTCCTTATAGTAGTCCAATATATTATTTATTATACCTACTTATTATTATGATATGTTACTGTAAACAAAAAATAGCAATAAAATTGAACAAGAAATTGATAAGTTACGTAGCGAAGTCGAGTTCAAAGGGTCGAGGATACGAGTTACGACATCGCGCAGCTGAAATGTATAATAAATAATTTATTATGTTTATTCTGTCATACAAACATTACTTATTTCTTACTAGGAAAATTTGTCCTTTTTGGTTTTCTTATCTTAATAGGTTTATTCAAAAAAACTATCTTATCTATCTCAAGGTGTTTGCGATTTCAGAAAAAGCTTTTAAGTTTTGTTAATTCACAGGTGAAGATGTACCTACATATAATATCATAATCTTATGCGTCCTCGACTCTCGTACCTATCCACCTGAAGACACAAAAAACACATTAAAATCGGTTCAGCCGTTCAGGAGGGGTTCTGACTTCTGTAAACATCACGTGCACAGAAGAAATACAAAGATATCAATCAACATCCGGCCTAGATTTTGAAACGTGACTAAATTACCTTAATAACATACTTATGGGCCTTATAGGTGCTTATAGTCATGGGAATTATATCATTAGTCAAATACCTACTGCTGAAATATTAGATACCTACGTAACTACCTAGTGTGTCATCCTGTATTCTGAGTGTGTCATCTATAATATCCAAGTTAAAAATACTGGAAATTTTCCCATAACTTTACCAGTAAGACTTACTCGAAAGTCGTATTAATCATGATTCACGTAATTGTGGAATTATTGGAATCCAATAATAATTAGGTCTATTGTTTTTTCTCTGAGATTTCAAGGTACATCTTTATTTATCATTTCCAACTTACCGCTAATTAAATCGTCTATGTATACAAACATTAGTACATGCTCCGAAACTCTACTTATTACTACTAACTGGTTGTAGCGATTTACTTCCGAGTATCAATGTGTTCCAACTTAATGTACCTAGGTACCAATTCATTTCCAAGTTCCTGTTTGTTTTGCAAATGCGTGGGTCACTGCATAATTTGTAAAGGACTGGAGATTGAGCCGAAGTAATTTCTGTTGTATAAGCTAACTAGCGACCCGCCCCGGCTTCGCACGGGTGCAATTCTGATACTAAATACACTACAGAAAAACTGTGAACGTTGTATATAAAAATTAAAAACATAGCGGCCCGCTCCGGCTTCGCACGGGCATAAAATAGATAGCCGGGCGGCCGGCCGGTACTGCCGCAAACGCTACGTCCCGCAATTTTTAAATCTGTAATATCTTCGAAAATATTCACTTAAATCATACGGTGTAAAGGGCCATATAGATCTATATTAAATGAACAATGTATTCAGGGTATTTAATTGGTTAAGGATTAATGCTGTATTGGTTAAAATCGCTTCGAAAATTAGCCATTATTTGTCGTAAAAAGTAAATGACAAAAAAAGTTATTGTGGGTTATCCATAAGAGATAGACATATACCATCGCGGACTTTTCTGTAGACCTTTTCAATGTGTATAATACTTAGTACATTATTTTGATAAAACTCGTAGGGTTCAGCCTGCGTTTGCAATGTAAGTGGAAAAAATGTAATTTTTTACGACATCACATTAGAAACCCCAAAAATAACAGTACTTCTCCACTATTAAATGGATGTTATTATACATATAAACCTTCCTCTTGAATCACTCTATCTATTAAAAAAAACCGCATCAAAATCCGTTGCGTAGTTTCAAAGATTTAAGCGTACAAAGGGACATAGGGACATAGGGACAGGGAAAGCGACTTTGTTTTATACTATGTAGTGATGAGCGTCTAATCGCTCGCCTCGTTTACTCCATCATTGTAGTAACGATTAGGGAATGCGTATTGAGCAACATTTCCGGTTGGGCTTCCTTATTAACAAATACTATTGGGACATCTTAAATCTAATAATAATCAACTAATTGTATAATAACGGTTCGCTTTTGCAGGCTTTTGCAATTTTATAACAGTTTTAGTCGCAAAGGACAGCGTGGCCTTGGCCTCTAGTGTTAGCGATTCAGAACAGAGGCCGGAGCCAAGCGAAGCCTCATTGCATATCTGCACAATTCATTGTATTTTCTTTTGTACGTTTCGCCAACGAGCGTGCGCCGAGCATTCAGCACACTGCCCCTACAAAGACTCTTCATTTAAATATCGCCGTTTTTAATTTAGAACTCACTTTTAAAAATGAAAAATAGTAAATTGTTGAAGCGATAGTTGACATTGACCATTTCTTATTATAATTAAGCAAAAAAATACGGTTATTGAATTCGAGCCAAAGGCTATACAGGGTGTAATCGTTAAGTGTGCACAGGCGATTTTTCCGTAAGTATTACAGATAACAAAAAACTTTAAACTGATATCGAAAGTACTTAACCTAATGAGTAAAATGGCCGTAATAAATTTTTAAAAATAAATCGAGAAATATCAAAAAAATTATCTTTAAACCCTCCCATACATTAAGTATGAAATATGAATATCCCATATACATTTAATATGAAAGATTTTAGATTTCTTTTTCTTTTTTGGTTTTCTGCTTTAATTACTTCGCAAATTTGAAGTGGCATTTTCCACGCTTTTTCCGGACATTTTCACGCATTTTCCGGATATTTTCCGGGGATTTTCCGGGGATTTTCCGAGCATTTCCCTGGCATTTTCCGGGGATTTTCCACGCATTTCCCCGACATTTTCCGGACATTTCTCAGACATTTTCCGGACATTTCTCAGGCATTTTCCGGACATTTTCCGGACATTTTCACGCATTTGCCGGATATTTTCCGGACATTTTCACGCATTTTCCGGAAATTTTCCATGGATTTTCCAAGGATTTTCCACAGTTTTTCCGGAAATTTCCACGCATTTTCCGGATATTTTCACGCATTTTCCGGATATTTTCCGGGCATTTTCCAGGCATTTTCCACGGTTTTTCCGGAATTTTCCACGCATTTTCCGGATATTTTCCAGACCTTTTCCACGCATTTTCCGGATATTTTCCGGACATTTTCACGCATTTTCCGGACATTTTCACGCATTTGCCGGATATTTCCGGACATTTTCACGCATTTTCCGGATATTTTCCAGGGATTTTCCAAGGATTTTCCACAGTTTTTCCGGAAATTTCCACGCATTTTCCGGATATTTTCCGGATATTTTCCAGGCATTTTCCAGTCATTTTCCACGGTTTTTCCGGAATTTTCCACGCATTTTCCGGATATTTTCCAGGTATTTTCCGGTTATTTTCCAGGCATTTTCCGGGGATTTTCCGAGCATTTTCCACGCTTCTCCCGGACATATTCACGCATTTTCCAGGGATTTTCCAGGCAATTTCCACCCATTTTCCGGATATTTTCCAGACATTGCCCAGGCATTTTCCGGAAAATGTCCGGAAAATTCCCGGAAAATATCCGGAAAATGCGTGAAAATGTCCGGAAAAAGCGTGGAAAATGCCACTTCAAATTTGCGAAGTAATTAAAGCAGAAAACCAAAAAAGAAAAAGAAAGCTAAAATCTTTCATATTAAATGTATGGGATATTCATATTTCATACTTAATGTATGGGAGGGTTTAAAGATAATTTTTTTGATATTTCTCGATTTATTTTTAAAAATTTATTACGGCCATTTTACTCATTAGGTTAAGTACTTTCGATATCAGTTTAAAGTTTTTTGTTATCTGTAATACTTACGGAAAAATCGCCTGTGCACACTTAACGATTACACCCTGTATATGTATACCTACATAATATTATTATGTGCAAAAACCTGTTGTTGGAATGCCACACACATTACTTGCGTCACCAATATTAGTTATTAAATTATTATATATCTTTATAAGTAAATGTGCAAAAACGCTTAGATGTAAAATGTAAAATGTTTTTAGATGGAGTAGTATATCGTTAAAATGACTAATGATTAGGAATACAAATATTTTCAATGTTCTTATCTCTTAGAGATAGGTACCTGCTTATTGTACCTACCTCATTTGTTAAAGATTGGAAAAAATATACCTAATGATAATATACATTATACTATAAGTACATAATAACTCAATGAAGAATATCGACATTTGCGATCACAAGAAATGGCTGTGTAAATAATTAAAAATAATAATTCAAATAATAAATATATGTATATTCAAATCTAGGTACCTATTAGTTTTTAAACCGACGTATCTGATTCAAATCGTTACGGGTTGTTGAGTAAATAACGAAGTATGTAATCGATCGCGAGAACAAGTTCAAGATCAATCGCACGCTATATTATGGCAGATATAAATAAACCCGTTACGACTTGCATCATGTTTCTCGCCGAGCCCACGTGTGCGCCGTGGCCGTGGGACCGGTCACGGTGTCACCGGCCGGCTCAGCAAGCATGTCACTGGCCCGTCGTCCATCACTGCGGTATTCGCACACTATCGACGTTTAGCTTTGCATTTATATCCTTATCGACATGCGAATCTCATCGATTATTGAGCTTTTTATTGCCCAAAGTTTTCATAAAGAAAATATAAACTTATCTACTAGCTATAGGAATTTAACTTCTATCGGTATATTTTCCATTGTTCTGTACTCGACCACTAGTTCTAAACAGTTGCGTCACAATTATCTACGTAATATGCGTAAAGGCGTAACTAGGACAGCCGTTATCTTTATAAATATAATCCTCTGTTGATAGTCGTCTGTTGCTTGTTTTGATGAGCCAATTTTATCCGCACCTTGCCTTTGTTCACCCAATATTATAAGCGTGAAGCAATGTTGTATATAATATTACAGTAGATAATCATATTTCAGAAGTGTCTGTTTACTAAATCGGTCGTTTTCGAAGCCCAGCTATATACATTGACAATGTTTGTTTAAATAGATAACGAGCTTCATAAAATCCTATTAATATTATAAAGGCGAAAGTTTGTAAGGATGTATGGATGTATGGATGTATGGATGTATGGATGTATGGATGTATGGATGTATGGATGTTTGTTACTCTTTCACATAAAAACTACTGAACCGATTACAATGAAATTTAGGACACATATAGAGGGTAACTTGGATTAACACATAGGATAGGTTTTATCCCGGAAATCCCACGGGAACGGGAACTATGCGGGTTTTCCTTTGAAAACGCGGGCGAAGCCGCGGGCGGAAATCTAGTATCTTATAAACGGTCTTACATGAGTAACGTACGTACCGTGGTCCGTGTACATCCTTTAGCAACGAATAAAAGCAATAACAATGCCAGTGCCTGGCACGATTGACAACTTAAAATGTATTCAGAGCTCGTCGATCAAAATTGAACGGTATCGGAGACGCGCGGCTATTGCGGCCTTTTGGATTATATTCTTGTCTGGTCTAGACTCTAGGCGTCTACGTGCTTCTTACTTTAGTTACTTTCGATGGCAATTGCTAAAAGCTCAGTTGTTTCCTTCCTGTTGTACTGGTTGTTACGAATCTACCTATAAACATATTATTAAGATTTTCGGTTTTTCTTAAAACTTTGCTTTTTTCGGAGTATGTTACTCACTATGTGATTTTCGGTAGGATACGAAAGCATAAGATCTTATCAGACTGAAACACACACATGTGTGACACATTCATACCTATAGTTTTGTAAGATATAAATTTATAGCATATCAGGCATACATATAATTATCTCGATGATATCAGGTGTTCAAATGACAAATATAATAGCCGATAAGCACAGGAAGGGTGCGTCAAGTTCTTTGTGCCGCATTTACTTCTCGGAATGTGGTATTACTCCACACTACACTTATTATAACGTATGTACTAAGATTGTGAGCATATTGTAAGTGGCGAAGAGTAAAATAAATACAATTGAACATATTTTATGGCCAGTAAACGCAAATGACAATAATAAAGTACGAACAGAATGTGCTTACGAGACATTCGTATCCGTTATTGCAAATTGTAATGACCGAGTCAATGCGTAGGTTTCATTTCAATACGAATATTTATGTAGCTCTAATAACACACACTTTATCATTATTATAGTTTGTAATGCCCGTTAAAAACCAAAAGCTGCACTCAATATACGTAGATAGTATAGGTAGATGATTTATTGGTTTTTCATATAAGTACATGAGATTTGTACATGAGTGTTTCATCAGAGAAAAGATGACACACATTTGGAAGTCCTCCAGCTCTAATCTACATCCCAGTGCTAAGATGTGTTAGCGCTTCGAGGAGGTCACCAAGTGAGCAACGCCTTGATCTGTAGTAGTGCTGAGAGCGGCGCCGGGGTCGCGCACGAGTTAAGTGATATCTGACCGCGAAGCGTCTCCAAATGTGTCAAGGGAACTCTGGCTCGCAATCATGTGCACTTATTGCTAAAACATCAAACATTTTAGTCAGTGGGTATTAATAACTGTCATTTTAACCGGTATAATTTGGGTATGTAATGGCTTGGAAGTCCTCGCATTATCAATGTAAAGAATAAAATCCGTTCTGCTATTAGTTTAACGCAATATTAAAACTCATGAAATACAAATGAAAAAAAAGACGGGTTGCACTCCGGGAGTGCCGGCAGAAGTGAAAACTTGATTATTAAAACGTTGAGCATGTTTGATATTTTGGAATGGTATCCGTCTTACGCTTTTTCGATCGTCACGTGTCCTGACGCGAGTTTAAGATTTTATACCCATTACAGAAAAAGTGCTCAACGCCGCTAAAGAAGTTTTCACTTCAAAAATTGCAATTTATAAATGCAATTAAAAACGATTGATGTGAATGAGAATTCGAGGTCAGCAACCTGGTCACGTCGATATTCTGTAACTTTCTGGAAGCTAACGCTGCAGCTGCTGAAAGCGCGACCAACTTTAACGTTTTACTGCGAAATGTCACACTTATTTAACATGGGTATTTCGTAGATTTGTTACGCAAAAGCAATATGTGACAATGTAGGTATGCATTTTTTTAAATATTCGTATCTCATCTTAAATTCCAAGATAATTGTAGGTTTTGGCTTACAAGTACATAATATACATTATTCTGTTTACTGTGATCTTCACGGGCATCTTATGTATTATTATTGGCATAAAAGTAGACCTATTAAATTTTTCTGTTTATTGTGATATACCTAACTATAAACAAGGTTCAAGGAGAAGGATATCCTTGTCCTCGGCACACGGGTAAAGAAAACTCTGTACAATATTACGTCACAACTTATAACAACACACATTTGGTGTTGACTATCAGCTGAGTCAACAAATATGTGTTCTATCCATCGAGTTATACTATCTCGATGGTTCTATCAGCTGATATCGTGTTACTCTACTTGCCGCCTACATTTTATTAGTTGCTATAAACATTATTTAGTTATTAGTATTAAATGTTTATTACACACTTAAACATTTTGCGTAAGTATATCAATTATCAGGTAGGAGCTAGGGAGATGGTATGTTAATTTACGTAGGCTATTCCTTTTCCTGTTTTATTGAAATTTAAATAATACAATTAAAATTGTTTATGTCACGATCTAAATATACCTAATTATTATTAATTTCATTTTTGTGAGTGATGTCTCTCCACTATTGCTCCACTGATATTGTTATTCACGTGACATGAAACCAATTAGTGGTATCGAGCAGCGGCGGCAGGCGGCAGGCGACAGAGCGGCTGCGATCGTTCAATAAAATGTACAACAGCGTACTACAACATAATATTTATTTATATGAATAGTATATTTCACGCTGTCTTTCAGCATTTATTCGGAAATAACGAAAATACTTATTCAGCATTAAACTTCAAGTTCTTCTGTATAATATGTAGGTATAAGGTTTTAACTTTGATCATTTGAAGTAACTAACATTAGATAATATGTAATTTATAGAGGAGTTTTTAGTGATAAATATTGCTATATAGAAAAGAGAAGAAGAAGAAATCTCAATAGTTATTGACAATGAGGAAATTAGGTTTCAGTAGAGCAATTAAAAAGAAGACTCATATGAATAAATCAAAAATGTTCTCTAGGAATGGGACATGTAATGCCGGCTCTTGGCAGATGTGTGATGGCAAGGTTCTGCATGTTTTATGCGAGGAGACTCCATGTGTTCGTGAAACTGCTGTTGACAGATCGTGCCATATATTAAGCCGGGTATCCATTAAGGTTTACCGTGGTTTGCGAACGCGCCCGCTCCGCAAACCAAACAATGGATACGTCGTGATCGCGGAGCGCGACTGGAGTACGATCGGAGCACGGCGGAGCGCTCGGGAAGCCGTTTTTTGCGCGATCTCAAAGGGGAGCGCAGTTTGTTCGTGGACGCGAGCGTGTGTTTGTTAAGTTCGCGAACATGGAGTGGTCCGATGAAATGATGAATATATGCATTATTTCATTATTATTGATGAATATATGCATTATTTCATTATTTCTTCTTCCCTTATACATATTAGCTTGCCAAAATCGAGGAGGTTGTTTGTATTCCATCACAATATAATGTATC
Organism: Colias eurytheme; assembly: GCF_061535395.1. Taxonomy (NCBI): domain Eukaryota; kingdom Metazoa; phylum Arthropoda; class Insecta; order Lepidoptera; family Pieridae; genus Colias; species Colias eurytheme. The sequence goes on along the minus strand of NC_142993.1, from coordinate 99,344 downwards.
AAAATATAAGCTGCACTTCCTACCAATTCTGGAGGCGGCATGTTTGCACCGACCGTTTGTCTGTCTGTCTACTGGAGACCGGAGCGCGGAATTTAGCGCTCCGACAGGAGCACTGATGTTGCAGCCTAAGTGTGTACACTGTACACGTCCACGTTCGCGGAGCACAGAGTGTTCGCAATCCACGGCGAACCTAAGTGGACACCCGGCTTTATGCGTGGTTTTCAAACTGCGTTTGAATAAAATTATTATATATTTTAAACAAAATAATATAATAATAATACTCGTAGTATGTAAACATAAAATATTTCTAGCTCATAAACGTATGCAACCGCAATGACCTCAGTAATGACTGTGGTTATCCATATCAAATATTAATATTATAAAATGTGAACTTAACTGCACACTGCACGCATTCTGAATTAAAATACAAAGTCTGGGCTTCGCCTATTTCAATTCCAAATTTCATCCAAATCTAAAAGTTCTAGTCCTGAGTTTTCCAGGGCTGAAACACGGAAACAGGGGAACACTTCATATTGGAAACATAAGGAAATACTGCTAAATTATTATAATCTCCTCATTCAAAAATACAGAATTACCCAGTAATAATACCCTTTCAAAGTCAATGTTCAACTTTTGAATACACTTGTCACGGTTGTGTAAAATTTATGTACAATCTTTAAATATGTATGAGTATTTCTAAATAGTTGCCTAATCCACTGGCACAAACACGGAGTTACAGGAAGGCATCAACTAATGACCTGATCCTAAAATCTGCAATAGAAAGAGGCGTTTAGCACAAATATAATCCCAATTAATTACTATTATATCGCATCACACGGAGATGTAAGGGATATTATGATAGTTGGACTGTGATTAATGACACGTGTTACAGCGAATATGACGCATTGCTCTTGAGCTGTCGAGTGTGGAGTGTGGAGTCTCCTTGTGGGGAGTAAACAAGCTGTCGTGTCGAACTAGTAACTAGAGAATCGAAGTTAATTGACGTATGAGTATGCTAGCTCCTTCTTAAGGCGTGAATCGGGTAGAATGACCTTTTAATACCGAAAATTAACTCTAGTTATAACCGTTTTTCTTCTTAGATTCTTAATGTACATAATATCTAAAAAAAATGTATATTAAAGTTTCGAATATGATAAAGGGCATGGTTGTTTTAATTTGTTTATTTTACAATCAGGTTTTATGGAAAAAAATCATGAACTTAGGTAGATTTTTGGCCTTTAAACCAAAACGCTAAGTCAATATAACGTCAATTATTGTAGTGTTTTTACAGTGTGTTTATGAAATTGAAACACAGGGCATGGTTGTTTTAAATTTTGATTCCATACCCAAATATCATTTTAAATAATTTTTATACGTACTTTTACTACGGTAGATTCGCGCCGGTCCCCCGATCCCGCCTTGTAAATCGTCGTCAAGGTCGCTAGCCCCTATTAACGCCTTAAATATTGAATGCGGTTGCGAAAAAATGACTGATAGGTACCTATTTAGAGTTTTGAAACTGGAAACCTTTTATGTTTTTTTTTGTACATTCTAATTGATATACCTATTCCTGTCTAATTTAATTCATTGCATTAAGAGACCCTCATGTAATTATTGTTTTAAATTAATAAAAGGGACCACTGCAGAATAATTGCCTTACTAGTAAACGAGTAAAGCATTTTTGGCAGTGCTCCTTAGTTCAAAGGTTCAAGTATATTTATTTTAAAGATATTATGAAATCCATTATTCCATTGATCAATTGAAGTGGTCCGTCCAACATCTGCGCTTAACGACCGACAACCGGTAGGAGCGAGCCGGTTTTTACCACATACCGCTGAGCAGACCCTTCGCTTTCTTTTGCCTATTTGAATTTCACTAGATCTTAGAGAAAATACCCATTTTATATTGGAAATAAAATATATTTTGTATGTAGCTACTGGGTTTGAAAGATACAGGGTGTAAAAAAGTGGATATTAAAATAGTAGGAAAAGTATTATCGAAGGAATGCATTTTAATGACGCAGCAAATTGCGTTCACCAAGAAGTGTTATTCTAAGAAATTATGATGACAATAATGGCATCACATTATAATATTCAGTTTTGTATAGAATTACTAAATTAGAATAATAAATTGCATATTTTGGCATGTTATATATATGTACATATTTCATTTAAACATAATATTATGTACTTACAAAAAATCATAAACTCAAAACTCAAACTCAAACATTTATGTATTCAATTAGATTTAGAAGCACTTTTGAATTGAAAAATGAAAATGAAAAATATATTTATTTAAAAACCATATGTTTTTACACAGATACACTTTGATTGACGTTGCACACTTTACACATATTGGCTTAATCTAGGTTTATTAAAAAAGGATTACCTATAGTACCCACACTAGGCAAGCCTGTATCGTGGGCACTGAGACGTTTTACCAAAAAACAAAATTAGATGTCCTCGGTATGATCAACTTACACGTACAAAGGCATTTTATCACTTATAAGCTACAGGATAATAAATACTGAAGATACTAAATAATACAATTAACATAATATTTTATAAATAAAATAAATAAATATATTTATATATACATATATATAGATAATTGTCTTTACATATTTATTTTTTTACATTTACCACCGATTCGGAAAACAGTATCTATGGAGAAGAACCGGAAAGAAACTCCATAGTTGCTCTTTTAAATTGATGTCATTATACAATTTAGTTTTACATAATAACTAATAAGTAACCACATAGTATATCATAATATGCCAAAGAACTGTCCTGTAGTTCTTACGCGACAACCCTCCATGGATTTTCATATTATATTCCCTGTAATAGGTATACGGCTTAGATCAATCTAAATTCTAAGGCATACGGGGTGTAAGTTAGGGTATTATAAAAAAAATGTTGTGTGGTTTTATGAAACCACGGTAAAAGTGAAACTGTTCGAACGGTTCCGAACACTGCTTTGTGTAGCGCATGTCGCGTGACGGACCAAAAAGTTTGAGACGATGTAATAAAAGTTTCACTTTAATATTAACAGATAACAAAGTAAAAGATTTCGTCTCAGATGATTCGATTCGTTGAACAGGTTTCGATTGATTCATAGCAAAAAACTTAACGATAACAAGTACCTAGGTAGTTATGATCCCCGATTGGAGGATGTTGATCTTTCTTAATTCTTTGCCCAGAAACTTGTTCATTAGGGTTCCGTACCTCAAAAGGAAAAAACGGAACCCTTATAGGATCACTTTGTTGTCCGTCTGTCCGTCCGTCCGTCCGTCTGTCAAGACCCTTTTTCTCAGGAACGCGTGGAGGTATGAAGCTGAAATTTATATCAATTACTCAGGTCTACTGTCCCTTGAAGCTGTGAAAAAATCAAACTTCTAAGCCAACGCAATCAAAAGATACAGCCGTTTATGCCGAAAATTTTCGACACTTGCAAGGGAATCAAAACCTACAGGGTGCTTCCCGTGAACTTAGAATCTTGAAATTTGGTACGAAGCAACGTCTTATAGCATAGATAAAGGAACAATTACGAAAACCATAAATTTTTAGTTACATCACATAATATATTTTTTTTAATAATTTTAAACTTACTACCCATTTCCTCATAAACGCGTAGAGGTATTAAATTGAAATTCATACCAAATACTCGGCATACATTTAAGCTTGCAGGTTTGTACGGAACCCTCGGTGCGCGAGTCCGACTCGCACTTGGCTGGTTTTATTTTTTGTTAAACCTACAAATAATAGTATCTTCTAACCTAACACTGTTCTTTAATTTAACAGTATTGTTAAACTTATATAATAACAAATTGCTGATTGAGAGAGTATTTAAACAAACTAATTATCACATTTTTAAATTTGATTGAATTGAACCTAACATTTAACTAACGCCTTATGCTAATATAAATAATATTGCATTGTTAATTTAGTAGGAACATAGTAGACAGTGCGTGCGTGACGTCGTGAACACAATTACGTGGACTCCGACTCGACTCGATATCTAATTGGATAAAGCTGCGCCTAATTTATGTCGCTGCTCCAATTCTAGATTACTTACTCACTATTATATTTTGACAAGAATTTATTTTTTTCCGGTAACATTCTGTAGTACCTAAGTAGTTAGTAGTAAATTTTTTGTTAATTGGATTATGATTTATGATATAGAATGTATAAAATACTTGCTTCTATTCCTAACTTCACTATTGTGATCTAAGAAGTATACATGCAATTATTCAATTATCTATTGGTAATTACACGTAGGTAAGATCAACTACATTATAATGTATGTTTTATATAAGTTAATGGGTGAATAATAATTAACAACTATGATAATAAAATTAAATCCATAAAACAAAATTCTATACAGTACCGAGTACGATATATTATATGAACAAACTGTTCGTCTAGTTTTTGTAAAAAATATAAGTTTTGTATTTTTGTTTGAGTGGCTGTGGGTCAATCATGCAACTGACAGGATTTGATCATTACTCTGAGATGACGTAGCGTAAGGCGAGAGGTCGTTAGCCCCGCGCCGAGACGACGCGACGCTCAGAGTGCAGTCCCAGAGGCCAGGATGTGTGTATACTGTATACAATACATTCTGAAGAACTTAAATAATAATGAGAATGACTCAGAAGTTTTGATGAGTAAAATTTGTAAGTTTATTTGGATGGTTTATTGACCCGTGGTAGGTTAAATAGTACGATGAACTAAGTAATGAACAAGAATGTCGGTCAAGTATGAAGAGCATGCGCGCGAACGCACGCCGACGCCGCACGCCGCACGCGGCCGCCCGCCGCCCGCGACACCCGAGCCGGGGCTCCGCCACCCCGATCCGGTGACACTGCATGTCCGAGGACACTACACAAAACGTTAACTATTAGCCTTACATTATTTTCTTATACCATTCTATCTTCATCCATTCGCGGTAAACACAAAAGCACCCCATTGCTATTAGGTAAAGTGTCTCCTTCTCTATAATACACTAGCTTTTCGCCCCTAATTTTAGGTTAGTTATGTTTACGTTTTTTTTTTCATAAAAACTATCCTATCTCTCAAGTTGGATCGAACTGCACATGGTGTGCGAATTTTATAATAATCGGTTAAGTGGTTTAGGAGTCCATTGAGGACAAACATTGTGACACGAGATTAATTATTATATATATAGATTTGCATAGTTTGTAAGTGCATTAGTGAGACGACATTATTATTTTCCAGTTTCATATTTTTACTGTAATATTTGAGATTTTGAACTTCATTTTATTGAGGTTGATCAAAATGTATAAATTGTTTGTATCGTTTTATTTCTTCATAAGAGTAAATATTATGTTTTATGTTATTGTTTGAAACGAAGTATGCATGATAGATTAAAAACCACTGCATCAATTGTAAAAGCAATTTACGATAGGTATAACTGATACAATGAATGCTGCAAGGTTTTCAATCGAAACAAAAAACCGTTCATTTGTGTTATAACTTTATAAGACGAAGGAGATAATGAGGAACATCAGTACAATAATTATGGTAATTAATTATTGTATCCTTTAGAGTTTCCTAATGAAATGGACTTTAATATAAGTAAATAAATCCTCAAGCGAAACTGTTTCTGAGTGTCGAAGCAAACTTGTTTCTTCAATTGAAACTTCCCTGGAGCAAGTTTCAGAATGGGGTAAACTAAACCTTGTCGAATTTAACCCCAGTAAGACTCAAGTTTGCGCTTTTTCCGCGAAACGGTCCCCATTCGTCAATTCACCTCGCTTTCAGAGCACTTCCCTTAATATTTCGTCGTCCATCGGAATTCTTGGTGTCGATATTTCGAGTGACGTGCAATTCCGTGGTCATCTGGAAGAAAAAGCAAAACTGGCCTCTAAAAAATTGGGCGTCCTCAATAGATCGAGAAATTACTTCAAGCCAAGTCACCTCCTATTACTGTACAAAGCGCAGGTACGTCCCCACTTGGAGTACTGTTCTCATCTATGGGCTGGCCCCGCAGTGCCAACTTCTTCCACTTGACCGCATTCAACGTCGAGCAGCTCGAATTATCGACGACCACAGGATAACCGATAAGCTTGACCCTCTATCATTGAGAAGGGACTTAGGGTCTCTCTGCATATTCTACCGAATTTATTATGGGGAGTGTTCTGAAGAACTTTTCGACCTCATTCCTGCAGCACAATTTCACCACCGCACATCTCGTCACAAAAACCTCTACCACCCACACCACCTGGATGGTTGGCGAAGCACAACCGTGCGCTTTATGCGCAACTTTCTTCCGCGTACTGCTTTACTATGGAATAAACTACCTAAGTCTGTATTCCCGAACAGCTTCAATATGGACACCTTCAAAAAAAGAGCTTACAGCTACCTGAAAGGCCAATAAACTACCTATTCCCTAATCCACCGATGGCATATCCTATTTTACCCTATACACCACTAGTTTTTAATCAGTACAAAAACTTTAAGGACATATTAGCGAATACATTATTATCATATGTATGATGTAAGAATTACATAATATCGATAAATAGCAAAGATATAACCATTTGTTTATTTAAGAAAGTCTCACTAAAATCATAGACACATTGCAGAGTTCATTGACTTATTCGTTGATAGTATTACCTAACCTTGGACAATAAAATGAAACAAGACATGTAGGTAGTTACTAACTTTATTTAGTTTAATTCCTAAATTCAAATCTCCCCTTCATAGGTACTTCATCCAGGCTTAGGACCGGCATAATTACTTTTTACAATAAATTAAATAGGTACGTAGGTATGTAATTACAAAACAAACAATATCAAAATAAAATAAGCTATTCTGTATTGAAAGAAAAAACGATTTTGGCGTATTTAAGAAGTTAGAATCAGCTCTATTTACAATACCTAATCTGTATTGAAAAAAAAAACGATTTTGGCGTATTTAAGAAGTTAGAATCAGCTGTTTTTACAATACCTAATCTGTAATGAAAGAAAAAACGATTTTGGCGTATTTAAGAAGTTAGAATCAGCTGGTATTTACAATAATCTTAACTAACCTTACAAGTATTTCAATTGTCCTTCAAAATGTCCACCACCATTGTCAATACACAGACGTGAACGTTTTATTAAATTGTTTTTTAACGAGAGAAGTACCTACGTTTTTTTGTCTTTTCACTTCATCCAATATGCGCTGTTTTAATTGTTCGACACTAACCGGCTCACTTTTGTTCACTTAATTTCACTCCACAAAAAGAGGTCCAAGGGTGTGAGATCAGGTGAGCGAGGAGCCCAAGCTGCAGGCCCGCCTCGACCGATCCACTGACTTCCAAACTCCGCTGTGAGAAATTCATGAACCGCAGCGTTATTCGACATTCGTACTACGTCGAGGATCCTCTTCAAAATACGCTAGTACATTACACGAAAACATTTTGTGACAACGCCTGCTGGTAAGCATTTACCACGGTTCGTACATTTGGCGATCGAGCGTTCGGGACTCGGGTACTTCTTATCTGTACATACGTACTGCTGCACTCGCATTTTCTCCACTCAAAAAGAACGCACGAAGCATAAGTACATAATCCCGTGATGTGAATTGATATGACATCGTACCGGGAAGAACGTAAACAAACGCGACGAAAAAAAGCAAGTTTTCACTTCCGCTAACAATTTGGCACTGTTTGTCGCGTTGGGGCGGGGGGCCGTTGGGGTGCGACGCGGGCGCAGGCCGCAGAGGGAAAGGGGGTGGCGGGGTGAGGAATGGGCGAATGGCGAGCTTGGACGCGAGTTTGCCGGAATTTATCAATGGATCTGTGCGACGGACATACTCGAAATCGTACGCTAGAAAATTACAACACAATACCTAGTGTGGGTCATTGATTAAATTTAGGTTTAACAATTTTTACATATTTATGTGGACAATTTTGGGACATTTCTGTTTGTTAGTGTTTTTAATTATTTCTTACACAAGTATGATTGGTTAAAGATACTTAACACCCTGTAAAATTTTTTGTACTGATTAAAAACTAGTGGTGTATATTTCCCTCTTCTAGTAGGCAACACCCGTAACATCAGTTGCGGTAGTCTATGGGCGGCGCACTTTGCTTACCACCAGGCAAGGCGTCAGCTCGTTTGCCTTCTTATGTTATAAAAAAAAAAAAATAATTTGGAAAATCCAAAAGTGCACGCCTCATAATTTTTTTTAATAAATATTTATTAATTATTATTTTTGTTTATTTAATAACAATTAAACCACATCGAATCAGACCCTGAAAAATGAAAGGGTTCTATTCCTGAGCATACTCAAGCGTAAGAGAAAAAAAAAGACTCGATTAGTAAAGTATTTCGGTCGCTATCGTGTTAACAAGAAAAAGGATCCGCACATACAGACACACGGACGTCCAAGACAGAACTTTTTTAAACTGTTTTTTAACTAGTTTAAATAACAAAAATGACATCAAAAATATCATGAACGTTAAAAATAGTGTTTTTTCTTAATATGTGTGTGTATGTATTATCTTACAAGTGCAATGTATGATAAATAAAGACATTTTAAGTTTGAAAAATCAGATGTTTTGCGCGAAGTGACAGTAGTACCCACCTCAACGCTTCGCTTATGAGGCGTGCAAAAAAATAATAATACAATGCTTATGACTAAAATAAAGTACTAAAGACATGCTGTTGCTAGTCTATTCTACGATAACGAAACGGATATGCAATTTTCATGATTCTTTAATAGAGCAGATGTAAAATAGTGGGAATATTATCATATTTGAACAAAGCTTTTAGTCGTTTGCGCGACTGCGAAAAAAGTGTGCACTTGTTTGCTTTTCCTCCTTCATTTTAGAAGCTTTATTTTAATTTTTCATTGTGCGTTTTACGTACGAATTTCGAGCCTAATTTGGATGAAACAATGGATTTGAAGAATAAAGGCAATTAAGATTACCAACAACAAGCCGACAAGTTGTCAGATGTCGGCTCTGAATCTCCGCGACAAAGCACACGCTGCAGCTGATAGCATCTGCAGTTTGCTATCTTCAAACTCACTAAGTACCATAGTAGTAAGTAGTTATAATAGATACCCATTTTTTAGCTCTCTAAAAAAGTTTTATAGAACACTCGCTTTCTGCTTTCGTCTTTGTTCATATGCTCTACAATGGCTCTACAACTCGCACTGTTAACTATATTGATTTTTGAATTTTGTTCAAATAATAAATATTTTAACTTGACCTAAATAAATTTGAAGTTTGTCTCTATTTTAAACATATCTTAATATTATTATTCTTCTTTTCTTAGCATTAAAAATATTTGGAATGAAATATTATGATAAAATAATAAGCCTCTTAAATTTAAGGTGGCTTCATAATCCGCTCTTCCTTTCACAACAACGAAAGTGCTTGTCGTTGCCCGCCCCTTGCTCGCCCACAAAGTTGAAGACATGGTTGAAGAGAACAAAATTTAATCGTTGCTTTTGTTTGAAATCAAAGTGAAAAGAATCACTTGGTTCCAAGTGGCCCTGAAGAGAATGCCTCGCAAAATTCGTGGAAAATGATACGTGTTTCTTGTTCGTTGGAAATATCGTATTTGATCATTGTTATGCTTCGCGATCAAATTATACTCATTGTCAGCTATAATTAATTTCGATCAGCAATTATCGCTTCGACCGCGACGTTATATAAGAGTATATATTTACACTTTATGATATTTTTATATTTAACTGATACGCAGGCGCGTACAGTACTTAGGTGATTATTTTTAGTAAAAAAATCTCATACGCTGTCTCTCTTCATATTTTCACACCAAAATTACTAGTAAAAAGTTGCACAGAAGTGATTGATAGATAATAAAAGCCGCCTTTGGAAAGGGAAAAACCACTGGCGACCGAAGCATTTCGGGTAGATAGTAGATACTCAATGGAACATATTTTATTACCATTAGTCCATTGAATAAAAAGTTCTAGAGTGCGTGAGTTAGTAACGTAAGATGTTTCTTCGGAAACATGTCAAGAGTCCCTAGGTAATAAACATACTAAAACCCCGGGCCACTAGGAGGAGCCCCGGAGTGGGGGGAGGGGGGAAATGGGTCCATTTTTTCATTTTTCGCTTAAATCTCAAAAACGGTACATGTTAGAGAAAAACTTTCAAGGAAAAGTTGAAAGGCCATAAAATTATCTACAAGTTGTACCTGAATCATTTTTTCCTATATCCTACCGTTTCTGAGTTATACGCAGTAAAACATGATTTTGGCTGAAACAATTTCCACATCAATCGATCAAAAAATATTTCTTTCTTCCAAAAAACTCAAATGTGCAACTTGTGACTGGTACTGATAGATTGCTCTTAATTAGGTCTATAATTGGTAAAATAAACACATTCCTCCATGGAAGCCTTTAGGAGGAATCGATTGTCAAAATATTATATTATGGTAGTTTGAGTTACTGAACTTGATCTTTTTATTTTTTTCTGCCAAAAAACTCAAAAGTGCAACTTGTGACCAGTACAGATAGATTGCTCATAATTAGGTCTATCATTGATAAAAATACCAGATTCCACCACGGAGGCGTTTACGGGGAATTGAATTTTATTAGGGTAGATACGATACAACTTGGGCAGTGTTGGACTCTTTGCAGCGAGCCCAAATTGATTACCGCTATATCGATGTGCTGAGGTGTATCTACGAAACCGCTTCGATGACCGTTCAAGTACAAGGGCAGAGTACAAGATCAATCCAGTTGCAACGTGGAGTAAGGCAAGGTGATGTTATATCGCCAAAGCTTTTTTCAAATGCGTTGGAGGACATCTTCAAGACACTCGATTGGAAAGAACGCGGAATCAACATCAACGGTCGATACATCTCGCACCTGCGCTTTGCAGATGATATAGTTATAATAGCGGAATCCGTGCAACAGCTTGACGATATGCTGAACAATCTAAACGAATCTTCACAACGGGTAGGCCTCAAGATGAATTTGGACAAGACGAAGGTAATGTTCAACGCACACGTAGTCCCAAAATCCGTGATCATTAATGAATCCACGCTTGAGGTTGTGCAAGACTATATATACCTTGGCCAAAACATCCAGCTAGGCAAACACAACTTCGAGGTGGAAGCCAACAGAAGAATTCGTCTGGGTTGGGCAGCATTCGGCAAGCTTAGCTACATATTTAAGTCGTCAATCCCTCAGAGTTTGAAAACGCGAGCATTTAACCAGTGCATCCTACCTGTAATGACGTACGGAGCCGAAACGTGGACTCTCACATGCGGACTCATCCATAAGTTCAACGTTGCGCAGCGAGCTATGGAGCGAGCTATGTTAGGAGTTTCTTTGTCTGATAAAATTCGTAACGAGGTTATCCGACAAAGAACCAAAGTAACCGACATAGCTCGCAAAATAAGCACGTTGAAGTGGCGGTGGGCTGGCCATGTCTGTAGGAGAACAGACGGTCGATGGAGTCGGCATGTGCTCGAATGGAGACCACGCACAGGCAAGCGTAGTGTAGGACGCCCTGCGGCGCGATGGACTGACGACTTGAAGAAGGTGGCCGGCATTGGGTGGATGCGGTATGCCGAGGAAAGAGAAAACTGGCGCGATCTGGGAGAGGCCTACGTCCAGCAGTGGACGGGAATAGGCTGATGTGATGATGTGATGAGATACGATACTTGAACTTTTTATTTTTTTTCTTCCAAAAAAACTTAAAAGTGCAACTTGTGACCGATACTGATAGATTGCTCTTAATTAGGTCTATAATTGGTAAAATAAACACATTCCTCCATGGAAGCCTTTAGGAGGAATCGATTGTCAAAATACTATATTAGGGTAGTTTGAGTTACTGAACTTGATCTTTTTATTTTTTTCTTCCAAAAAACTCAAAAGTGCAACTTGTGACCGGTACTGTTAGATTGCTCTTAATTAGGTCTATAATTGGTAAAATAAACACATTCCTCCATGGAAGCCTTTAGGAGGAATCGATTGTCAAAATACTATATTAGGGTAGTTTGAGTTACTGAACTTGATCTTTTTATTTTTTTCTTCCAAAAAACTCAAAAGTGCAACTTGTGACCGGTACAGATAGATTGCTCATAATAAGGTCTATCATTGATAAAAATACTAGATTCCACCACGGAGGCGTTTACGGGGAATTGAATTTTATTAGGGTACATACGATACTTGAACTTTTTATTTTTTTTCTTCCAAAAAAACTTAAAAGTGCAACTTGTGACCGGTACCGATAGATTGCTCATAATTAGGTCTATCATTGATAAAAAAACCAGATTCCACCATGGAGGCGTTTAGGAGGTATTGAATTTTATTTGGATAGTTACGATACATGAACTTTTTAACTAACTACCCTAATAAAATTCAATTCCCCGTAAACGCCTCCATGGTGGAATCTGGTATTTTTATCAATGATAGACCTAATTATGAGCAATCTATTTGTACCGGTCACAAGTTGCACTTTTGAGCTTTTTGGAAGAAAAAAAATAAAAAGTTCATGTATCGTAACTACCCTGATAAAATTCAATTCCCCGTAAACGCCTCCGTGGTGGAATCTGGTATTTTTAGCAATGATAGACCTAATTATGAGCAATCTATTTGTACCGGTCACAAGTTGCACTTTTGAGCTTTTTGGAAGAAAAAAAATAAAAAGTTCATGTATCGTAACTACCCTGATAAAATTCAATTCCCCGTAAACGCCTCCGTGGTGGAATCTGGTATTTTTAGCAATGATAGACCTAATTATGAGCAATCTATCTGTACCGGTCACAAGTTGCACTTTTGAGTTTTTTAGAAGAAAAAAATAAAAAGATCAAGTTCAGTAACTCAAAGTGCCCTAATATAATATTTTGACAATCGATTCCTCCTAAAGGCTTCCATGGAGGAATGTGTTTATTTTACCAATTATAGACCTAATTAAGAGCAATCTATCAGTACTGGTCACAAGTTGCACATTTGAGTTTTTTGGAAGAAAGAAATATTTTTTGATCGATTGATGTGGAAATTGTTTGAGCCAAAATCATGTTTTACTGCGTATAACTCAGAAACGGCAGGATATAGGAAAAAATGATTCAGGTACAACTTGTAGATAATTTTATGGCCTTTCAACTTTTGCTTGAAAGTTTTTCTCTAACATGTACCGTTTTTGAGATTTAAGCGAAAAATGAAAAAATGGACCCATTTCCCCCCTCCCCCCACTCCGGGGCTCCTCCTAGTGGCCCGGGGTTTTAGTATGTTTATTACCTAGGGACTCTTGACATGTTTCCGAAGAAACATCTTACGTTACTAACTCACGCACTCTAGACCCCCCTTGGAGGGACTCATTCAATGGACTACATTGTATATGGACTGTAAAAAGCGCTATTTATCTTAATAAGCAAAAACATTGCAAGTTCAATTATAGTGATAATAACTCAATTGGCTGCGTGTTAGATATAAATAAAATACAAAGTAGGGAAATTGGTACTAATTGTGCGACGCAATCTAACCTCGCGTTTAGTAAAAAAATCGTATTGTGTTAATCTATCAATATAAATTAAATAGGTAGTGATAATTTGTATATGATACCATAAATGAGTAAAGATTAGATTATGTATTTTATACTTAGATATTATATTCTACGTTTAGGTACAATATCTCAAGTTAAAAAAAATATTCTTGTATTATCCTACTTCACTAGGTGTACATCATCATCATCACTTTTTTTTTTTTTTTTTTTTTGTGTGGTGTCTCTCAATGTTAGCCAGAAGGGCTTCTACATTTTAACGCGGACGCGGGGGTGAACTGAAGGTTCACCCTGGTAGCGACATGCACAAGGGCGTCCCCCCTTGACGGGGACCACGAACCTCGGCTTGAGCTGTCGCTTGAGTGGAGGAGGCCAGAAGGGCCCTAATCGGACGGGATCATCATCACTACATCACTACATAGTATAAAACAAAGTCGCTTTCCCTGTCCCTATGTCCCTATGTCCCTTTGTACGCTTAAATCTTTGAAACTACGTAACGGATTTTGATGCGGTTTTTTTAATAGATAGAGTGATTCAAGAGGAAGGTTTTAGTTTATAATTTATTAGGTTTTAGACAAAGCGGGCGAAGCCGCGGGCGGAAAGCAAGTACGTCATATAAGTCTTACATACGTACATTGGTTTTGATATGTAAAACAGATCATTCGTTGTTGCCAACAACATGTTAACTGAAAGGTAGATGGAATGTTAATGATGTTCATCGGATGCACAAACGAAAGCTTTGTGCTAGCGGAGCGGAGTCGCTAATCTCCCGCTACTCAGTACTCTCCTGCAGTCTTGCAGTCCGAGTCAGCACTCGGCTGAAGGAGACGATTCACGAATACCAATGTCATCGTATCATGCGATGAGCGGGTCGCGAGGTCAGGCGCTTGATAACAACACTCATGTATGATGCTCATTTATGTTTAGTTCAACCATAGTTCAACAGTTTTCATTTACAATGTTATTTCAATAATTGCAAATTAGAATTAATCTATCTAATCTTTGTTTTAAAACAAGACCATTATCATAATTTGATGACGTAACATTCCTTGTTCGAACTGTTGGAGTGCCGTTGCTATATTTTATATTGTTTTAAACCCGGAAATAGTCTTGCTCTCAAGTTTTTTGCTATAAAAATTTCCGCACTCAAGATTTTTTTAGGTACCTACCATTATTGGTCTTAACAATTTTATGGTTTTAAGCATCTGTTTTTGTACTTATTCAAGATGTTTGTTTTAGTTTATGAAACTCGGACGCTTTTTCTGTAGAAACCAATACTTCCAATACTAAAATCAAAAATGTTTCCATTTGATGATTTGAGGTCGGCGATGCATCCACTATCGTTTATGACAGCCTATATAGTGTTTGTTGAATTTGCCCCCAAGTTTCATCAGATAGTGGATTACGAGTATATTGTTAACTATGTATAGTTACTATTTACTAGATAGATGCAGCCCATATTTTCTGCATAACAACGATACTACGGCCTATTGTACCTACATTTGATACCTTGAAACTGAATTTCACACATTGTCACAATTCGCATAGGAACATTCAAATGAAATATGAGATTCGTGATAGTGATTCATCGGTCAGTAACCGTTCACTTTGTTGCGCGTTGCAGATGTACAGCGGCGCGCTGCTGGCGACGGCGGCGCGGCTGGCGTGGGACCCCAGCACGTACACGTGGTTCCGCTTCCTGGCGCAGGCGCAGTACCGCGTGTCGACGGGCTACGTGCTGGGCGCGGGGCTGTGGCTGGCCGCGCTCGTGTACCTGGCCGCCGCCGCGCTGCGCCCGCCGCGCCGCGCCGCGCCCGCCTGCCTCAACACGGTACCTCCTTTTGAACTCTTGTTTTGTTGCTTTTGGATAGGTATTCAGGCAGTTATATTTTACGTTCAACTGGTCGATCACCGTGGGCCACCTTGGCGCTTCTGTCAGCGAACGTAACAAAGAGCTTTCATTAAAATTGGAGATAAAAGATCGGAATATAAAATATCTCAAAGAAATCCTGTCCGCTTTTTTTGTATTAATATTAGAGTACCTAATTTCAATATATCGGTGAATATTGATCAGACAATTTTCCTAATTTTAAATTTATGGCCTTTCACAGGTGTGCTACATGAGATGCCTTAATTAAATTGCGTATTATGTGATATTAACGAGTTTTAACGCTAGCTACACGCTACTTCAGATACGTTCCTGATACAACGTATCTATTTAATAGTCAAAGGTCTGTTCGTTGTAACTTGATGCTGATCTTTGACGCGCAAGTAGCAAATAACAAAACATCAGTTATGACCAGAGGCGGCTCGTGACAAAATTTTATGGGTGTTCACTTGAAATAAAACACTGAAAATACATGGTGTAAAGCAGTACATTTATCAAAAAAATTACTTATAAAGGAAATACATAGGTACGTCTTTCTTTTTGGTGTGCAAAAATATCTATAACTTAAAGCGACAAGACATTCGTAAATGTCTGTTGTTGCTTTCATCACAACCACACAACCACGGTGTTTTCACATAATATTGTTCGGATTTAAACACACGCGTAGGTATATGTTTTCGTTTTTGTCGTACATTTTTGCGTAAGGTCAAGTTCAGGCCGTGGCAGTCCCTGCTTTCAATTCAAGCCGAATTTGTAACGTTTTAACACACTTTTTAATGAACGCCACATTATAATTGTTCATTTTCACACTCACAAGTAATACTGATAACTACAGACTATTTCAACACACGTATCTTATGATTTTAATTAGAAAATTCCCGAATTCGCATTCGCGCGCGTGCATTGAAGTTGACTCGAGAGTCGAGTGTTTGTTTATAATATAAAGCAAAGAATATACTACCACAGTATTACCATTATTTCCTACAGTAAGGAATCGCCTTTGATGTCGCGCGATGCCGCCGCCAGCGTAGGTAATTACGCTGCCACACGAAAATACGCTAGGGTTGCAACAAATGGGAAATAAAACAATTGTGATTATTAATATTATGATGAAATCTTTATTCATATGTACATTCAAAATAATTGCGATTATTAAATCTGATGTAATTATTTGTTCATAAATATATAATTACAGATATTGCACTGCTAAATATTATTTACGTGGACACTTTATTTTTGGATGTTCTTAATTGTATATTATAACATTTAACTAAATAATGCATTCGCATTGGGATGTACAATCTGATTAGAAAATAATGAGGACAACATATACATAGCTTTGATTTTAATTCAACAGATACAATTAATACAATCTTTCTGAAATATTGTTTCCTTCTGGGATTTCAATGTAGATTTACATCCGTAAACCGAACAGTTTGTGCGCGCCATAATAGAATATGTAAGTACCTATGTATAATAAAATTATTACACAAAAAATACGACTGCGTCATCCTTTCGCGCTAGGTAAAGCAAACTAAGCGTGTTTGCTTTACGCGGCCCGCGTCGCCCGACCCCCGCCAGTTCCCCTCCGTTTCTCTGCACAAGTACATTCGTCGCACTACTGTAGGAAATAATGGTAATACTGTGATACTACTCTCTATCGAGAGATGATATAAAGAGTGGCAATGTCGCGCGCGGCGGTAAAAACGAACCGGCAACGTTTGCGGGAGCGGCGCACCGAATTTTGCTATCTTTCCATAGAAAATCTTCTGTTTCACGCGCTCAGGGCACTGGCAAACCATCTCTTTCACTCCTATTGGATTTCGTATTAGGAAATGTACTAAATATTTTTTCATTGGAGCGCAATCGTGAGCGCTCCCCTTCGCGCGTTACTGTATAAATACAGTATTATTCAAGTGTATGGAATGATGGATATTCATTGGTATTGACAGTAGATTTTTACGATTACGATTGATTTTAAATAGTAATAATTAATATTAATAATGAAATTAAGGAGTATGATTTTATTATAATTATTTATGGGAGTTCACTGCACTAGCGCTCCTTAGGGCGAGCCGCCTCTGGTTATGACGCTGTAAACCGCAAACATTCTATAATTCAAGCTTAGGCTTTGTAATCGCTCAGCCACCGTTCTGCCAAAATTGCGAGACGGATAAAAAGCAAATCTCGTTATGGTTTGTTAGCGGTCGGCTTCGTCCTCAACGTCACCGTCCGCGTTTGATCACGCAGCTATTTTTTAACTCAATTTCACGAACAACGTTTTCTTGGAAATCATGAATACAATAGCTAATTGTTTAAAATTAAGCGTTCAACTGAATAATTATGCAAACAGACGAAACAAATTAATATTGATTTTTATAAATTTCACAGTAAGCGTTAGGTAATACCTATTTCTCCTTTTAATATAATTAAGAATTATAAGCCATGCTTATAATTCTTAAACAGCACGAGTCAATAATTGTTTTTGAAATCGAAAAACATTGAACTGAATAAATCATGGAATTAAATATAGCGTTTGAAAACAATATGAAAGGGAATTTTGTGTACGCACATACTTACGGCTAATCGTTATGAATAAACAAAATGTTTCAACCGTTAACTTTAATTAAGTTGCCTTTAATCTTCAAGTGCTTGAATTAAGTATACTTTATTTAAACACAGTCACAACAAATGTATGCATAATGTGCGCGTGTGGGTATGAAATATTAACCCGCGATATTTATATTTGATTAAAAGCGAATTATATAATTCATAAGATCATCATCAGCCCATAATATACGATCCCACAGCCCACTGCTGGGATACGGGCCTCCTATGATAGAGTGCCGGGTAAAGATATCATAGTACCTCTATATTCTACAATATTTCATGTTTTGTTAATCTGTTTTACAATTGACACACTTCTTTAAATTGATTTTTACGAAATGATAGACACACATTGAAAACTTTAGGGGTTTAGCACAGATAGTGTGCTTCAATAAAGTTTTTCATAATGTTTACATTATTTGTCGGTTTCGTAGTACGCGGTGGGCGTGGCGGTGTTGGCGGCGAGCGAGGTGGCGTACGGCGCGTGGATGGCGGCGTCGCTGGCCGAGTGGTGGCGCAGCGCGCCGCAGGCCGAGCTGGCGCGCCACGGCATGGACCTGCTGCACGACATCAAGCCCGCGCTGCTGGCCATCGACCGCTACCGGGACGTCGCCCGCCCCATCTACGACATGATCGAGGCGAGTGCACCACATGCCATCAGCCATGTCATAACCACTCTCTTGCAATCTCTGGGGGAGGCCTATGTCCAGCAGTGGACTCGTACGT
The DNA here is from genome assembly GCF_061535395.1 of Colias eurytheme. Classification (NCBI taxonomy): domain Eukaryota; kingdom Metazoa; phylum Arthropoda; class Insecta; order Lepidoptera; family Pieridae; genus Colias; species Colias eurytheme. The sequence goes on along the minus strand of NC_142993.1, from coordinate 80,632 downwards.
CTGAGACGACGACTCCCTTGCCATATATAAAGGTTTTAAACTAAATTGCTTTATTTCATTCTAAAAGCAAGATAAAGGTGCATAACCAGCCACTTCAATTTTGTAATTGGAATATATTACTGAGTATTAAATGTTTACATTGTATAATAATTTAAAGATACACAAAATTATGAGCTCTGAGCGACATACGTATTATCCAACAGTGATACGGCATACAGCTTATAAAAAGTTAAACATGTGACATTAGAGCACATAATGTTAGAGTAAGCATTGCATTGTCATTGAATTGAGTTTGTCTTTGTGAAGCAATTGAGATCTATTGATCCATGTGAACTGTATAATTGGGAGTGTTTACCCGCGCCTCACGTCTCATCAGTTTTGTATTTTACAAAAGATGCGGAAAACCACACATTATAAGAATTATGAATAATTATGACGGTGCAATCTACATTCTACAATGTTTAATAGTGTATAATGACTAGCCACATATTTTATAAATTACCGGTCAAATGTGGCTACTTGACCACATTTTTTTACTTTTTGTGTTAAACTTTTATTAACATTTTATGATTTGTTCATGTCATGAATGATTTCATCATTCACTTTTACTAGGTATTTCTTTAAAATATATTGAATCTGACATTATTTAATAACCGTTGCGACACCTATTACTAATTTTGTTTGTATGTACCATGTGTTTAATTAACTTTGATCGATGTACATGTTCGCTATTTCGAAATATCCGATTATTCAATGATTCTATATAATTTATGAAAACATTCGTAGATGATCGGCGAAAACAATGTCACGTTTTTCCCTTATTTAACAAATTGTGATTCACCTCCTGCCAAGAATTTTAGCATGTAACTGGTTTTACCACATTGAAAAACATACACTACGAAACCAGCAAAAGTGATTGGGTTGTTCAATAATTGTTTTTGTTTGTTTTCAATTTGTCATAATATTGTGATATATGTTAAATCAGTTACACTCTCAATTTTAACTTATTAAATTGTAATGTTAGGTACATTACAATTTGATAAGTTAAAATTGTTGTTCAACCTGAACATCTTCGTAAGAAAGGTTAGATAGTTGGGATAGTATAGGTATAGTTTTTTATGAATTATTTAATTAGATTGAAATGACATAAAGTAATGTTGAATGTAAATAAATGTGTGAAATGTTTCAGGAGGTGGAAGCGCGGGCCCCGAACAACGCGGTGGTGATAGCGGTGTTCGGTCTCGTCGCCTTGATCCTGCAGGTAGCTGTTGATTACATTCTTATTAACTTATATAATATTAATAAATTAATAAATAAATATTTGCTTTTATACACCTACATGTCATTACTCATTATGTACGTATATATTTATGTTCTACCGTACTTTTATTCTTGAGTTTAATGCTTTCCGTGGTAGTCTAGAGAATATACTAGAAGAAATCGCTATGTAGAGATACAAAGCATACCTATATGAATTAAATAAATAACATATTGTTTAGTTAAAACTTATAAGTAAATTTATTATAACATATTTTGTTGACTCGTACAGATAGCAGCGTTTATAATGGCGCGTCGCCTGGCGTGCGCGGCGCGCGCGCGGCCCGCGAGCGCGGCGGGCGAGAGCGGCAAGGCGGGCGGCAGCGGCAGCGCCAGCGACGACAGCGACAGCGAGCGCGACCTCGACTCGCCGCGCAAGCCGCCCGGCTGGCACAAGTCCGCCAACCTGCGCATGTACACCATACTCGACAAAATTTTCTAGCAGGTATGGAATTTAAGTGGAAAATTTCGTTACTTAAAATTGAGAATTGGGTATTTTAGAAGATATTCATAAATTATGTTACATAGGTATAATAATTAATAACATTGTGTTTTTCAGGAAGAGGACGAGTCCACTCGCGGCAAACGTCGCGACAGTGGATCTCGTCCTAAAGTTTTGTCGCGAGTGGAGAGCTTCGACGAGGTCGGCGAGGAGAGCGCGGGCCACTCGAAGCGGCGGGGGCGCGGGGCGCCGGGGCGCGGGGCGCGGGGGCGCGGCGCCCCGGCGGAGGGGCGCGAGGCGCGGTGGGACGCCGTGCAGGCGCAGTTCCGCGCCACGTGCGCGCGCCCCTCCGCGCCCGCCGCCGTGCTCATCCTGCACGCGGACCTCTAGCTCCGCCGCCTCTAGCTCTCCCGGGGAGCGTAGGGAGCCTGTGCAGCATACGTTTGGAACTTTACCTTGTGCCTACTGTCTTGCGCATCGATGATCTTCCAAGCCGACTCTCAATATGCATCTGCCGATCTTTGGCGAAAACATTCCATTTACTTGATAGTTTTGCTATGCACAAAGTTTCTTAAATATTTAAATACAGTACCTGTCCGAGTAAATAATGTGTATGGTATTCGAGTTATTTAAAAGTTTCGGTTGAATTTACACGAAACCTATACCAAAAAAAAAAAATACTACAAAAGGATGCATTACATACTAGGATCGATATTGAAACATACGAACGAGCCCCTCGACCCTCTTGCGTGTCGATTCTTGCCACTTTGCGGACTCACTGCATGCAAATGCATAGCGGGTACTTATGCTATGAGCCTAGGGCCAGATATGTATTTGAAAAACGAATTCAAAAATACTTAGCTTTGCGCCGAAATCAATGTTCGTTGGGTATGAATTACAATAATTAGCTTGTAAAAATATAATAAACTATTTTCAATAATTGAAGTGACTTCAAGGAATAATATAACTATAACAATAAAACTAGAGCTTGGAACGATTATCCAAGGTCGCCTCGCAAAGCGTATCTTATCGAATTCGAGAAATTGCCAAATGTGTCATCTTACCTGCGAGTAGCGGTGGAGTCGCAGTCAGGCTAAGTGCGATATTCCTAGTGTTCATATTATACGTGTGAGATTTAACGAATTAATTCAAACGAAAATGAGTTTACGGACACTGCCATTGATAGAGGAGACTACTTATAGTTTTTTAATGTCCTAAAATATTTTTTAGAGTAAAATTTATTTAACATAAATTGTAGTTTGTCAAGTGTCCTTCTGCTCGTTTTTTAGTATATAATTTGAAAAAGTTAGACCGGGAGATATTGACACAAAATTTCGAGTCATTTGTAACAGGATGGCGGTTCTACAGGGTTCTTAGTACGCAATGACAAAAAGAAAAATGATGGTGTGAACGCTGGTACCGGCGGCTTAGTCGCGTGAACGTTAGTCGAACTCGTCGGAAAATAGCGAAAGTCAAACGATTTGTAACAGTATGGCACTTATTTTTCCTGTAAGTTTGAGGATCAACGAATATAAATACAAAATTTCAAAGATCTAGGTGTTGGAAATCTTCACTTATATAAATTAATACTAAATTAATTTTTCAAGTATGACACATCGAGATAGAATGTACTACGTACTAGAGAGGCGATCGCTACTACACTCTCTTTAACACGAGCTAGAGGTAAGAATCACAAGTCTCTTTAGTCTGTGTCGGACTGTGCTCCCCGCTTGCCGCGTCAACACGTGTTATTGCTCTGTTCAAAATGCCTTCGTGTTTGCTTAGATATTGTTTTAACAGTTCCCATAATACAAACAAAGCCCGAGGAGTGACTTTGCACCAGTAAGTTTCCTTATTATGAGTAAGTCATGCATTTTACTAATATTGTTATCATTTTGCGAAAAAATCACCACGCGTTCTGCGTTTCGCGCCATTTTTTATAGACTAACAGCACAGACGTGACACTATCGATGAGTCTGTTAAAAAAATGTAACTGGATTTTTTTAACTATGTATATACAATATCTACTAGGAAAGATTACCATGGTGTAGTACCTAAATATTTATACTTTTACCCGACTACGCAAAGTAAAACGGTAGGTTATATTAAGTAATATTTCTTTATTTACCTATTTTTATTTATTAAAAAAAGGTTAATCAACAGTTGTTCCAATAGGATTTATAAATTATTATGCACAACAATTACAAATAAACACAACATTCACAGAAACTAATACAGTAAAAGTTCTTTAATCGCGCTTCCTTTATTCGTGTTTTCACTATTCGCGGATTAAAAAAATGCGACCCAATTTCTATATTCACGACTAAAAATTTTTTTTATTCGCGGATTTAATTAGTACATACTACATACATAATAATAAAATTATTCCAATAGGTATCTTACCCAATATCCTTGTCAAATGGACTAATAAGAAAGTAAAATAGATCTTATTACAAGTTTGCCTAAAGTAAGTACATAATATTATGTTCTTAAATGATATCGCCGAGGCCTTTGACACAAGCCGCCTTTGTCGCAAGCCACCTCTGCGGCGATTGATGTTTTTGAGAATGTAAATAAACAGAATGGAAGCAACCTTATAACTCAATAAATAAAGTATATTTTTAAATGTAGTTCCGTTTATAGTAAAGTTACAAAAATTGTGATCGAGTAAGGGGGCATCCATAAATTACGTAAGGTGTTTTTTAAAATTTTCTGCACCTCCCTCCCCCCCTGGTGAGATGTCGTGAGAATTTATTCAACCCCTCCCCCATCCTCGAATCTCACGTGAGATTTTTCAAAATGTGAGTTTCTTATACGTAAACGCCATCAACATTGAATCATCGTATCCATTTAATTAGGGCTATTATAAACCAATACTCCAAAATTCGATTACATCATGAAGCAAAAACTGATAAAACTATTGATTACTACACAAAACGACAAAAGCTTACTAAATTGATATTATTTAAAGGAAATTAAAATACATAGTTTAATATAAAATCATCGTTTTATTAATTCCCTAGTATCAGTACCACCAGATAGTACCGAGTAAACAGATTGCACAATGTGTCGCATCTGCACGCATTGCTTAATCTTTGAACTTGAAGCCACGCCTCGCTCGTTCCACACGTACCCCACCACATCGGCCGCGCGCAATGTTTTTGTTTGGAATAACCCCTCTATACATATATCTCGATGGTATGACAGCACTTTTTCCCCCTACTAGAAGTATGGCAAATATAATAATGGTCACATTTTATCAAATACTCTCCAAAAATCCAAATGCAATACTGGTACAAAAAGTTTGGCGAAATAAAATTTTTTTGCAGATTTTCGGCGGTATGGCGACCATTTGGAATCGTCCGAAAAGTATGGCATGGCGATTTTCGTAAATGGCTGCACGACGATGGTTACCTGTGCAAAAGTTAGCCTGATACAAATGGTTGAATAATTGTTTTATTTAAATCAACACATTCGCGTCGGTATGGCGGGCTGTAAGTCACGCCGGAAAAGTATGGCATGACACTACCGCCTACTTTTTTTTTTATGGGCTATCGGTAAATTCTAAAATTTTTGTGTTACAAATCGTTTGACTTTCGCTATTTTTCCGACGAGTTCGACTAACGCCCACGAGACTAAGCCGCCGGTACCAGCGTTCACACCATCGTTTTTCTTTTTGTCATTGCGTACTAAGAACCCTGTAGAACCGCCATCCTGTTACAAATGACTCGAAATTTTGTGTCAGTATCTCCCGGTCTAAGTGTACAAATGTAAAGCCTCACTCGCTGTGTAATTCGTCAAAAGAGAAACATCTTCCGCCTCTAATCATTCCATTAAATTACTATTTTTATCAAAACGATTACGTAGCGAGTGAGCCCAGTTCGAGTTCACCCGTACCTATTGTGTTCGTCGACAAGGCTAGTGGCCTCGTGTTATAGAAAAAACATTATTAAAGGTTGTTTCGGAACTCCAGTGGATAGAGCCTCATCGAAACATTTCCTCGATCGAACGTTAGCTGTAAAACAGACTGCCATATTGTTTATAGTTAGCCAGTAAGTGCGGTACCAGAGTACTGACCTATAAGTGATATCTGTAGAAGATAAGTCATATCAACGTTGAAACTTTTTATTGTTCTTTTTGCATGTATTACTTTAATACGTAAGGTATTTTTATGTACTAAGGTTTTCTATTTAATTTTGGAGTGGTGCTGAGACACTGCATTTCGTACGTAGATTTATAATAATAACGTGCACAACGGAAGGAGTCGTTTCTTATAGAACTTCTTCGACATAATTTACGTAAATATAGTTAAAAACTTAAAAGTTATCAATGTGAACGTAATTAAAATGTACAGGCAGTTCAATCCCGTACTCCCACTCTTCAGAGGAAACAGTTGTTATTTTAATCACGTTGCATTGAAGCGTTAGTGAAGTAAGTCATCTTCCACAATATTGTAATGGTTGTAGACACGTGGTGCCAAATAGCTTTAAGGACCGCCGCGGCCCGGCTCGCGGGTCCACACTCAGCGGCGCATCGAATCTCATACTCTACTTTTGTAATAGTATTAATCAAAAAATGTTCACGTATGTTACTAGACAATAAGTAATGGCGCACGTCGCCTCAAACTAAAAGATAAGACTATTCAAGCAATAAAGGAATATTTTTATACTGTTCACAGGCTTTCATTTATTCTATTTCTACTTCCCCATCCTATCTTTTATCTATCTTTCTGATAAAGAATTAAGCTAAAAAAATTGATGATAATAATAATTATAATTTATTTTATTCATTCACATTAAATTTAATGTACATAAAATTAATCCAAAGATGCATTGCACAGTCACTTCAGTCTTATATAATATCGAGGCACATAACACCGTTCCTTATAGCTGGCCCGAGGTCGAATCGTTTCGATGGAGGTACACTCGGTCACAGCGACCGCTAGGTCACGCCATGTTCACACCGTGGTCGCGGAACGAATTGACGCATTGCCAGTGAGCTAGGTGAGGTCACAGCTGGCCGAGCGTCCGGTGGATGACGATCTCGTGCGTGTGGTCCGCCGGCCGCTTGTCCACCAGCATCAGCCGCCCGTTCTTGTAGACCGCGCGAGGCTTGCCACGCCCGTCTTCGCCCTTTCTTAAACTGAAAGATATAATTTACACATTACTTAATTTGTTAGTAGTAGTTAGTAGGTATATATTTATTATAAATTCAAATTGATAAAGTTACGTTGGTTATCAACTCGAGCTTTTAAAGCATAAGAAGCGTAAAAGCTTTAAAATAATCTAATTCTTATCTCTCGTTCCTATCTTTACCACGAAACGTTGCTACACTCTAACGACAATATTGACGAGCTCTCTAATCCCCCCTGTCTGGGGTAAACCTTACTGCTTACATTTATCATTGTATTTTACGCAGTATGATATTGCAATTTTACATTATCATACATCTTATCAATAATGAAGCAGAACAAAGACAATCCCCACGATATAATACTGCACTTTTCATGATGGTATTATTGTGGTACTATGCATCATGTATGTTTACCTGAGTGGGGTGGTGGAGGTGACGAAGGAGAGGCTGGTGTAGGAGTGCGAGCGCGGCGCGGCGCGCGGCGTGCCCAGCGCGGCCAGCAGCGCCAGCAGCGCCGCCAGCAGCTGCAGCGCCGCCAGCACGCCGCATGTTGCCGTCAGTATGGGCACGTTGTGCGGCAGGTCCGTCTCCGCTTCCTGCTGAACATTACTTATACGTCAGAAATGTATAATATTATCCTGAAATAAAGATAAGGGCTTTTTGTGCCGGCCGTATGTCGAAAACTTCATAAAGTGACTAAAATTAAACTTTGAGCAGTCTTCGAGAAAGCAATAATTATGTCAAGTCATTTTGCATCGAATGGTATGCTATATGTATATATGCTACAGCCAAAACCCTGAACCAGTCGATATCCTTATTGACGGTTATTAAGCTTATAAGGGCGTTTGACTGATTTTATCTAATAAAATCAGTTAATAAGGATATATGTCTCTATTACGGAAACTATTTTTTTTTGGTATCAAAGGGCTCAGGCCTCAGGATCTCATATCTTTAGATCTTCAGAACCTTCAGAACAGGGTACATACTGATCTTAATTTATTACATACTAGCGATCCGCCCCGGCTTCGCCCGTGGAACATATTTACGTTTTCTCTACATAAGAACAATCCTCGTACTTCAAGGAATATAATAAAAAAAGAATTATCGAAATCGGTTCAGCCGTTCTCGAGTTATGCGCTTACCAACACATTTTGCGATTCATTTTTATATATAAGAAGACTAGCAGTCCGCCCCGGCTTCGTCCACGGTACATATTTACGTTTTCTCTACGCAAGAACCATCCTCGTACTTCAAGGAATATAATAAAAAAATAATTAACGAAATCGGTTCAGCCGTTCTCAAGTTATGCGCTTACCAACACATTTTGGGATTCATTTTTATATTAAAGACTAGCGGTCCGCCCCGGCTTCGCCCGTGGTACATATTTACGTTTTCTCTACATAAAAACCATCCTCGTACTTCAAGGAATATAATAAAAAAAGAAATATCGAAATCGGTTCAGCCGTTCTCGAGTTATATGCGCTTACCAACACATTTTGCGATTCATTTTTATATATAAGAAGATTATTAATGTCAACTCTATGTATATTAATTATTAGAGTACCTAGTTAGTTAGATGAGTAGAAATAAAATTGGAATGCCATTTTTCCAGCTAAAGTTAAAAATTAATTTATGGGTCAAGGTATACGCTTTTAAAATAAAATTATTATGTACTTCAAATATTCATATACAATTTTGAAAAGCCTCTTGCAGAGTTTCCTGCCGTTTCATCACCGTAGAAACTGTTTTCCGAATGGGTGGTAGTTGGTAAAAATATATGTATGTTATGATTTTCCAAATTCCAATGTGCCTCTAGAAGAAGTATATTTTATTGACTAAATAAATGTTTGAGTTCGAGTTTTAGAATACGACTAGCGTGTCGTAAGGTGATGTTTTCTGATATGTTCATGGCGCTAAGCATAATGTGGCAAGAAGCGCAACAGACCTGAATGAGGTCGTTGAGCTTGTCGGGCAGCGGGTGCCAGTGCGCGAGGTGGTCGAGCAGCGGCTGCAGCAGGTCGGCCAGCGCGGCGGCGCGCTGCAGCTCGTGCGCGGCGTCCGAGCGCGCCCACACGCGCGCGCGCGCCCACAGCCACGCGCCCGCCGCCGTCTGCGCCACTAGCACGCTCCCCACTCCCGCCGCGTACTGCACACCACACAAACGATATGTATACTCACTTTAAACATGTTCAATATTACACAAAATAAAACTTACAGAATTCTATGAAGGTAAAACTAAGTAGACCACGACGTGATATGGGAAAAAAACTGCGGTAAAAAAATTGATGGGTTGACATAAAGAAAAACAATTGCAAAAGCAAACAGAAATAGATAAGAATTAAATATACAACGGAAGACATAATATTATGCAAAGGGCTAACTGATGATTTTTTTTTACTCACTCTTAATTTCCCTTTTTTATCTCAACTTTATACATATTTATTATATCTATATCTAGATACTAGCTGAAAAAAACCGGCATAGTTCCCGTCCCAGTGGAATTTACGGGATAAAAAAACATATCGAAAAGCCGAACCTCATAGCGTCATACCTGCATGACGCTATGAGGTTCAGACGGTAGTTGTTAATGGAGAATGTTCTAGCGGTGCGTCAATTAACATTGGTGTTCCACAGGGGTCTATTGTAGGTCCCTTCTTGTTCTTGGTATATGTATATCAATGATCTACCCTATTATTTGCAGGATAGGTGTGAAATAGTTCTGTTTGCAGATGATACCTCATTAATTTTTAATGTGGATAGGCATGACCCAAATGTTGACGAAGTGAACAGTGCTCTTTTACACATATCTGAATGGTTTACTGCTAATAATTTATTATTAAATGCCAAAAAACCACTTGTGTTGAATTTTTACTTCCTAAGGTAAAAAAGTTGAACAGAGATATTACCTTGAACGGGGAGGTATTGCATCCTACAGAGTCTACTGTATTTCTAGGGTTAACATTGGACGATAAACTACAGTGGGGAGCCCATGTCAACACCGCTGCAGGTAAGCTCAGTTCAGCTGCATATGCAGTCCGAAAAATAAGGAATCTCACCGATCAAGATACGGGTAGATTGGTTTATTTCAGCTACTTTCATAGCATTATGTCCAATGGAATTCTACTGTGGGGCAGGGCTGCAGATATAGAAACTATATTTATCTTACAGAAAAGAGCCATTCGCTCTAAATATAATTTACGTGCTCGGGACTCACTAAGAGATCTCTTTAAGAATACTGGCATCCTTACTGTACCATCACAGTATATATTTAATAATATTTTGCATGTACACAAAAACGCTGACTTACACACAAGAGTAGGAGATAGACACCCTTTTGGCACAGTATTACCATCCTACAGTATGGCGACGAATGTACTTGTGCAGAGAAACGGAGGGGAACTGGCGGGGGGTCGGGCGACGCGGGCCGCTTAATGCAATCACGCTGAGTTTGCATTAACTATCGCGAAAGGACGACGCAGTCGTATTTTTTGTGTAATAATTTTATTATACATAGGTACTTACATATTCTATTATGACGCGCAAAAACTGTTCCGTTTATGGATGTAAATCTACATTGAAATCCCAGAAGGAAACAATATTTCAGAAAGATTGTATTAATTGTATCTGTTGAATTAAAATCAAAGCTATGTATATGTTGTCCTCATTATTTTCTAATCAGATTGTACATCCCAATGCGAATGCATTACTTAGTTAAATGGTATAATATACAATTAAGAACATCCCAAAATAAAGTGTCCACGTAAATAATATTTAGCAGTGCAATATCTGTAATTATATATTTATGAACAAATAATTACATCAGATTTAATAATCGCAATTATTTTGAATGTACATATGAATAAATGATTTCATCATAATATTAATAATCACAATTGTTTTATTTCCCATTTGTTGCAACCCTAGCGTATTTTCGTGTGGCAGCGTAAGTACCTACGCTGGCGGCGGCATCGCGCGACATCAAAGGCGATTCCTTACTGTAGGAAATAATATTGTAATACTGTGCTTTTGGCACAAGGAACAGAAATAAAATTGAAATGCCATTTTACCGGTTAGCCAAAGTTAAAAATTCATTTATGGGTCTACGCTTTTACAACAGAAATTTAAAACTTATGTAAAAAATATATTTAAAGTTCAGAGAGCCTATTATAGCATTAGGGAATATATGGAAGATGAAAATCCATGGAGGGTTGTCGCGTTAAGAACCACAGGACAGTTGGCATATTATGATATATTATGTAGTTTGATATAAGTTACATATTATGTAAAGTTGAATTGTAACATTGACATGATTTTAATATAAAAGAGCAACTATGGAGTTTCTTGCCGGTTTTTCTCCATAGATATTAGATACTGCTTTCCGAATCGGTGGTAAATGTTAAAAATACTTATGTAATGACGATTCGAAAGTGCTTCTAAAAGAAGTCTAATTGAATAAATAAATGTTTGAGTTTGAGTTTGAGTTTATCCTATGTCCTTCCTTAGGTATCAAGCTATCTTTATACCAAATTTGAAGTAAATGCATGCTGTACCTACTTTTCGAGTTTAGCAAGGACATACATACACACAAACAGACAAAAATTCTAAAACTGTTTTTTTGGCTTCGATATAGACTCACGCTCCAAGTCTTTTTTTTTTTGAAAAAATATTCATTGCACAGTTTTGACTTTCATACGATTTCATTATACATGTATGTAAAGATGATTTTACTTATATTATAAGAGCTTTTTTGTTTTAGTATGGCTGATACAATGCTCATAAATCATAATATTATATAACATAAAAACAGTGCAAATAATATGTAAATATACAAATAAAACGGGTGTAAGACATAATATAGTACGTGTTATTTTCGTTTGATGCTGATACAGCTACATTGATAAGATTTGATCGATGACCGTGTACATTGTGGATTTTTATATTACGATTATAAATTATTTGTAGAAATATTTGACTCATACAGGACACAGGTGCGTCACAAAGGTGACTGTTTCGAATAGAAAAAAATCTGTTACAGGAATGAAATGAACGCTTTTTAACCAAAGCTTTTTTCCATTATTTTGTAATATGTAGTTTGTTTCATGCACTTTCGATAAAATAGACCAGAGTCGATAATTTTTGAAACCAAAGAAAAATTACAGTATATAGTATGAACCCCATAATAGAAAGGAAATAGACGGGAATAGGATAAAAATAATGAAATTTGTGTGTATTGTAGAGTCAGTCACATATTTTATTGGCTAAGTGGATATATTATAACAGTGTATAGTGCACACCACATAGAGCAGCAGCCTCCTGAGCTGGAGGCGCCTCGTGCGCAGCGCCAGCAGCGCGAGGTGCGCCAGCGCGAGCAGCGACAGCGCGGCGGCGGGCAGCAGCGCGGCCGCCACGCGGAACTCGCGCGGGAACAGCTCGCGCGCCGGGATGTACAGGCTCGGGTCCCAGCGGGCGCGCGCCGCCAGCACCAGCCCCGCGCCCACGAACACCTGCCGCCAACCATACACACCCACCTCTCAACTCTCCTTCATACCATGTTCATACATACAAAATCGGCTAAGTGCTAGTCGGTCTCGCGCACCGAGGACTCCGAACAAACCTATTGCACGCCTCATAAGCGAAGCGTTGAGGTGGGTACTACTGTCACTTCGCGCAAAACATCTGATTTTTCAAACTTAAAATGTCTTTATGTATCATACATTGCACTTGTAAGATAATACATACACACACATATTAAGAAAAAACACTATTTTTAACGTTCATGATATTTTTGATGTCATTTTTGTTATTTAAACTAGTTAAAAAACAGTTTAAAAAAGTTCTGTCTTGGACGTCCGTGTGTCTGTATGTGCGGATCCTTTTTCTTGAACACGATAGCGACCGAAATACTTTACTAATCGAGTTTTTTTTTTCTCTTACGCTTGAGTATGCTCAGGAATAGAACCCTTTCATTTTTCAGGGTTTGATTCGATGTGGTTTAATTGTTATTAAATAAACAAAAATAATAATTAATAAATATTTATTAAAAAAAATTATGAGGCGTGCACTTTTGGATTTTCCAAATTTTTGTTATTATGCTGCTTTGTTACTTTATGCTTTTAGCAATTTTTCCTTAATCTGTGCTAATAGACGTTGCTTTTTACCTTTATTTTTGACTAGCGGTCCGCCCCGGTTTCGCCCGTGGTACATATTTCGCAATAAAAGGTAGCCTATGTTCTTTCTCAGGGTCTAAAGAAAGTCAGTCTGTGCCAAATTTCATCAAAATCGGTCCAGTAGTTTATGCGTGAAAACCATACATACATACATACAAACCTTTCCTCTTTATAATATTAGTATAGATTATGTGTGCATTGGAATTAGTACCCTGTAAGTTTTGATTCCCTTGTGAATGTTTTAAATTTGCGAAAATTTGCAGCACAAACTGCTGTATCTTTTAATTGCGTTGAGAAGTTTGTTTTTTCACAGCTTTAAGGGACCGTAGACTTGAGTATTCAATAGTATAAATTTCACCTTGATACATCCATGCGTTCCTGAGAATAAGGGTCTTGACAGAGAGACTGACAGAAAAACAGACGGACAACAAAGCGATCCTACCTATAAGGGCTCCGTTTTTTTGAGGTTCGGAACCCTAAAAATATGGCAGTACTTCCCTTCTTTATTCAATACTAGCTTACCGCTCGCGGCTTCACCCGCTTTTGTCTAAGACTTAATAAGTTATATACTAAAACCTTCCTCTTGAAAAATCTATCTATTAAAAAAACGCATCAAAATCCGTTGCGTAGTTTTAAAGATTTAAACATACAAGGGGACATACGGACAGAGAAACTATGTAGTGACATTGTACCTTATTTTCAATAATTCAATTAATAGATATAGAATAAGCACCCTAATTTTCAATCAAAATATCAGTTTAATAAGTTTAAGTGCTTTTTTTTCGGTGAAATTTCTACTTTTCGCGGATGATGAAAAGAAAAAATTACATTTCAGAAGATTTACAATAGACATCTTTTTTTTCACCATTCTACCTTTTCTGATAATTTTCATCCTACTAGTTAGTAGGTACCATTAATTACTTTTTTATTTTTTTAAAGGCTTCTTTCTACTCTGGCGTAAAATATTACTATACTTTTTGATTTTGAGTTCGTATAGATTAGTTTGAGCTAAATGTGTTCGTGATACATACACGTTATTTTATGCTCCGTAGTTGAATCATCCATACAAAACTTAAAAAAGTGTATGACGTGTCCGCGTTTCATAAAGGTTCGTAAGAAATGGTATAGTAATATGTATTTATAGTTGCTTATTGAAATACGATACGAGTATTGATTAATTGATTTTTCTGAGACTAGATGGCGCGTAGGTAGGAAATATCTGCTTGCTAAAATGGCTTGCATATTTTAATAATAAGCTTGTCAAATTAAACATACGTGTGATGTTCTGCTCGTTTTATTCACTTCTTATTAGTAAAACATGTGGTAAAACTTCATTCATGATTTTATAATCTTGAAAAGGGCATGAAGTGTAAAAAAAAACTGTAGATAAGATTTCTTAGCGAACCATCATTAGAGGGATGTATTGGCACAAACCATTAGGAGGAGGTTAACGTGCAGCAGGAGCGTCGGGGCGAGCTGCTGGGAGCACCCCATCGTGCCGACACACACACACGCCCGTTACACGCGCACACCACACTCGCACTTTGCGGATACACAATAGACACTATCACAATGTTCGGAATACTACAGGCAATACGCCTGACGAGACTCGCGCCGGCTGCACGACGTGCTCTCCTCGCTCCTAGGAAGAGGAGTCATGTAAATAATCTTATCGCTTATCGTGCTTATCATAAATTGAACGTTTACCATTGTTGTAGATTGTACGGCCAAATATCATACTTGACATACATATCACTTTATTATTTGAGATTGTTATAATACTGAAATTTTGTTTAGGTGCCCAGTAGCACCTTAGAGCATGTAGAACGTTTCCCAAACTTCTTTTTCATAATAGTGCAATTAATCAGTGATACTGGTTAACTGGTTCGTTACATAGAATATAAGTAGCTATGGTACGGGAGCTAGCAACGTTTAAAAAAAAAAACATTTTAGTATAGTTGGGTTTTAGATAAGTATACTGTTTCTCTTGCTATTTCGATTAGAGTCTGGGCTGTCTGGCTGGCGGTAGTGGTTGCGTTTATTAGTGCGGACAGGAAAATATACTTAACTTTAAAGTCCTTAATTTTTAATAGACGCGTAATTTTTAATAGACGATAGATATAAAAGATGTATTTTGAGGTCTTGGGCTAGTAAATAAAACTAACAAAGAATACTTCAACATTTATTATTCGAAATTGAGAATGTCAAATGTCCGCGAGCGACGCAGCGCACAGGTGCGAGCCGCGCCGCTGCGGCCCAGTGCAAAAATATATAACTGTGCCGCTTACAATGCGCAAGGAGTACTTTACAACAAATGTATATCATACACCATATAGCTATCCATAAATATCTACTTCATAGTCAACAAAAATAATAATTATAGTGAGGTGGTCGCGTCGTCCGATCCGTGCGGCTTGCTGCGTCTCGCTGCCGTACGTCGCGGCTCGGGACGGGCGACAGCGACAGCCTACTGCGTACATCTACTCATCACACCATGATATGACATCGTATATTATACTTGTACATAAATAGAACATACAATTATTTTTATATGAAGTACTCTCACTCTGTCTGTATGAATTGAACTAAACACAAAACGGCGACAGTGAATACGTCGCCTAGCGACAAGGTACAGAGATGTCTACATTATATCTACAAGGTATATAGTCTATGAAACGTCCATAATTCTAGTTAACGATAAAGTTTACAATAATAAATATACGTTTTTGTGTGCGCTACGGCCGGAGGTCGCCAAGCCGCCACTGAGGACTTGTCGCAGTAAATAAATAAAACATCTAGTGGTCGAGTAACAGTAGTATTGGACAACAATCATTAGCCTACATTGATTACTACGTGAGCGTCGCAGCGGCTCGCGGCGGGCCGCGCGGGCGCCGGCTGACGGCGACTCGCTGCTACGTACATTCACTGTTCGAAAACACTTTACATTAAACACTATACATAAAGCAACAGTCATTTTTAAATATTTTTTACACCATAGACATCCAAATGGTAAAAAGGTATTGTTTAATACTTTCGAGTAAATATAATAATTCTAACTAATATTTTATTTTATTTATTTTTCAATAAAAAGCTCCATAAATTTAGTAGGTTACAATAGGAATAGGTTACGAGAATACCACTCCTTATACGCGATTCCACATAAATATCGAGGGACATTCATTATTTTAATATCTCACATTTATTTAATACAAAATAAATGAATAGAACCATGAAACATTAAGATTTTATGTAGGTAATAATATCTAATAATAATTAATACGATCATATTATTTTAGAGCAATTTTTTTTTAGCTTTTAGTCATTTTATGGGGCTCACAGAGATTTAGGCAGGTTTGGATTATACACATTTATACAATAATATAAACTCCTCAGATTATACTTAATGCCAGTTACATCAGAGTTCACGTCAACCTTTAAATTGAAATTTTAGAACGTATTGAACGATGGACAATGCTTTCGTAGGTAAATTTTTTCTTAGATTTATTCAGATCCCAATGAAAAAGAAATACGATCATAGAATATTTATGGCGACCGGTTTCATTAACATCCTGTCGTATAGGCATGATTCTCTTCTGGAATAACAAATTAAGGTAAATTAGACTATGAACATGCAAGAGTCGGGCGCTTATCGGTAGGAGGGCGCGGGCGCTCGGGGCGGGTCGCTCACGAAGGGGTTGGCGGCGCGCGCGCCCGGCACCGCCAGGCTGTCGCCGGCGAGGCTCTGCGTGGCGCCGTAGTTGTCGTGCGCCGCCAGGTCGGCCAGGCGCGTGGAGGACAGCGCGCGCGGCAGCGGGTTGGACGGCACGCCGTGCGGGGCCAGCACGCCCGCCTCGGCCACCGCGCGCGCGTCCTCGTCGGGCGCCACGGGCGGCGCGCCGTCGTCGCCGCGGAAGTTGACGAACGCGAAGGCGGCCAGCGCCACGGCGCACAGCAGCCCGTAGCCGGCGAAGGTGCGCGTGGTGCCCCACTTGGCCACGGCCACGCCGCCCAGCACGGCGCCGCAGCCGCGCCCCAGCCCGTGGTGCAGGCCCTGCAGCACGCCCTGCGCCGACGAGCGCAGGCGCGCGGGCGAGCCGTGCGCGATGTACGAGCAGCACGCCGCCCACACGGCCGCGTGCGTCACGCCCTGCACGAACTCGAACGGCAGCACCCACCACGGGTCCGTGAGCCACGAGATGTACAGGAAGCGCACCACGTTGCCGGCCAGCCCCAGGCACAGCACCTGCGGGTCGACGACGGTCGCTCTTACTGTGTCTTCTATTGCTAAATCTATCTTAGCATATAGTGAAGCAAACTTTCATGCAATTTGGCATATCTATTAACAATATCCTGTTTGTTTCTGGAAATTAAATTTTGAAAGATCATAATAATTTATAACCTGCCTAATTATAACAATATAATATGTATTATACTCTGAAATGTGTACACTGTACGGGAACAAATTTATTAAAAGTTTGAACTTATTGATTATTTGGAAACTGAATTATAAATATTTCAATACAAATTCATACCTTCACATGCCCCATCTGAGTGATCAGTTTGAAGCTGAAGAAGTAGGCGAATATCTCGGAGATGTGGTTGATCACAGAAGCCACTCCGAACAACGTTGGCGACCCGCCGATGTCCTGCAACGGAAGAGACTCATTTATTCTGCTATATAATGTGAAAAAATTGTTATTTCGATTCGACAATGTCGACCGAAATCCTCACTGGCAATATTTGCAAAATCAAAGTGAAATATGACCTTACAAGTCATGTTTCGGTCCTGTTCTACCTAACCACAAAAGATTAATCCGACGACAACCCTTAAGTACGAGTGGTTAGGTATTCAAATTAATTAATTTTATTACCTGGAGATGCCAAAATAGGAACGTAAAGATGAGGCCGATACCGAAGCCCATAAACCAGGCGACAAGCAAGAAGGAAGCCGCCTTCACGTTTTGAAACTGCCGCAGGACGGTCACCCACTCGGGCATCTCGCGCGTGGTCTGGGCGAATACCTGTGAACAATTAACGTTTGATCATTTTATTCTTCATCTAATTCCTTAAGATAACATTTCCTGCAACAACTGTTCGTATAACTGTTATCTTTGTGACATACACCAGTCGGGACTAGTCGACCGAATATGTCAGTGTTTATGATATATTCGGATAGATCATTCTATTGTATTTATTTCGAATATTGGGGTTCGCAAAATAATAATAATGTGAAGCTAGTTTCCCAAGAAGAGCTCGAGTACCTTCGCGTGTTGCAGCGGCGGCTGCTTGGTCGGCGGCGCGCTGGTGTCGAGGCCGGGCAGCTGCAGCTGCGCCGCCAGCTGCTCCTGCAGCCGCTCCTCCTGCGTGGGCTCCACCGCCGCCGACTCGGCGGGCGTCTCGATGCTTATCGCCTCGTACTTAAACTTTATCTGTAAAATGCGTTCGACGCTCTCAGTTCACTAATAAAACGACTCGATACGAACAATATGTTTTTGGATTATATCCTGTAACTGTGCCTTATATAAATAAATAAATAAATAAATATTGCTAAGAGTCGGGCAATTCACCTGCGTGGCAGTGATGAGAGCGGCACCCATGAGCACCGAGAATGTCGCAAAGCAGATGGTGTAGTTCTTCTCGTAGCGCTGCGGGCCCCCACACGGGTGCGAACTGAACGCCGTGCTGTGGTCGAGAGCGATGCCCACGAAGAACATGGCCAGCCCCCAGCCAAGCGAGCCGAACATGCGCTGGTGTCCGTACCTTAGCGACAATAATAATTATTGATGTCGTAATTAGTGAACATGTTCTGTTATAGTAACTAATCATTCTACGTTCATTTTGTTAATTAATAATATTTATTGTATGCTATGTAGTTATAGTAAAAACATGAATGTTCTACAGGGTGTCCCAAAAAGTTGTGATGAACGGAAGCTGGGAGGTAGAAATTCATAGTAGCAAAAGAAACCATTAAAAATGATAAAAGGGCATTCAGGCATTTAAAAGACAACTTTTTACGGTGATTTCGCACTTATAAATACATTGAGCAACAGCGGGGTTATTTTAAAAATTTCTGGTAATTAAACACCTATTTACAGTACTCCCAAACTGATAATGCGCATAGAAAAATTCGTCACTGTCATATTCCCCGAGCCTCCGAAGACGATATGTATATAGAGTGGTTAAATGTATTTTCTTCATGTTTATTACAATTATGAGTTTCATTGTGATTTTATGGTAAAAGAGATAAGTAACGAAATTTGTTTCGATAATTCAATGTAAGTTAATAGCGAGGATAAGCCACACGATTGCGAATATATATTTGTTGTATTGATTTACTTAGAAAATTCTATACTTAGAACTATTAAAGTGTCTTACTGAAGCTGGCGTAATGATGGATGTATGGAAGGTTAAAATAAGACAAAGTTTATATTAAAAAAAAATATTTTCAAACACTGGTTTACATTTAAATTGTGAAATCTAATCATTAAAATCTCAGTCCAAATGATTAACAGAATCAGGGATTATCTCTATTCCTGATATCGTAGAATAATCGGAACTTTCATTATGCTCTTATTAATTTTCACTTTCCCCACTGCTATCTGCTACCTGTGTAAATAATCATTTTACCGGAAAATTCAACTTTGAAACAAAACTAAGAAGGGTAACAGCAGCTCTATATAATTTCATACAGAGATAATACGTGCGGTCACGACCAATATATATATAAAGACGACTGACGGATTTTTGAATTTTTTGACTGACAGGCTACCGTCACCTATCGCCCGAATTGTTTTCGATTGTGTATGACTCTGAATTGACTCCTATTTCTTTCAAACAAGGTGCAAGATGCAAGTGCATTGTTTAGGGCACTTACGATTCAATGATTCGGGGTGATTCGGGTGTTTCGAAAATACGATAATTAGCGAAGATCTGCATGCGCATTATTAATTTTGGAGTACTGTATTGGTTTTAATTTGGTTTTAATGATCATCATGTTAATAAAATTTTTGCACTTACCCCATTGTACGATTACCTAATCGTACAGACAATAGGTACATGTTCCCGGAATGCAATGCGTCGATGGTGCATATTTTATTATATTGTAATATTAATTATTATTTTAACACACAGTTCAGTTCGCCATCGGATTCCGCACCGTGCGGTGCGTCATAAAACCCCATCCCAATCTCATCCCATTAAAGTTAATAATAAATATATCTCTTTATCCCAATCTCATATCTTATCTTTTACCCCATCTTACATTGATATATTCATTTTTACGGGGTATTTTTTAAAGTTGAGATTTGTGAGCACTGATCTAGAAGCGCTCTCGTGTTAAGGTGAGATCCATCTGCTGTTTGAACCTTGATAATTGCAGTAGCTAGTAATAGGTATTTCGCTGGGGTCACATGGAAGGGATACTAATGTGTTCATATTTTCTTGTTGCTGGCGTAAAGGTTTCGAACGAGGCACGTGTAACCTCGAACGTGACGCATGATGAAGCTCCACCCGGTACGGAGTCCGAATGCGAACTGAACTGTGTGTTAAAACTTAAATTAATAATTAATACAATATAATAAAATATGCATCGACGCATTGCATTCCGGGAACATGTATTGTCTGTACGATTAGGTAATCGTACATGTTCCCGGGGGAGAAAAAGGTGAAGGTTAGTAACTTGATGAAAGATGAACTTAAAACTAACAAGGTGATATTACAATTTTGTGTCTATTTACTAAATGATTGTGTTAGTTATGATTACAAGATGAAGATACAATAATTATAAGATTAAGATACATTTGTTCTTTACGATAGGGTTACAAGATTATGTTACAATTGTTTTTTATAATAGCGTTACAGAGATTCACTTAAGTTGGGAAGCGAAAACACTCGAATGATTTGGTCATGTTTATTTACGCGCACAACACACTCACTATTTCACTAACACTTATCACATAATCACTTTTCACTGGGGTTGGAGGTGGCCGGGCGGGGACCGCGACACTGGTCGCAGGCTCCACCGCCGGCTCTGTTGAAGCTCGTCGACGACGCAATTGTTTCCAAAACGTTATTATTTCCACAAACAACCACAACAACCAGGATTCCAATTAACATATACTCATACAGCTCCCATATCAAACGAATCACTCATAAATAAAATGTTATTATAATATTCCATTTCGCCGAACTCGTGCGCACGCTGTAATATTATAGCTTCGCATTGTGTTTAAAATATTATGTTCTCTTATCATGGTACATATTATTTTGAGATATGAATTCTATGTTTTCGAGGTTTTAATTTCTTCCTTATCATAGTCGGTAGATTCATTAATAGTATTTATGTTATAGTAATTTACGAAGGTAACAGTGATAGCTTAACAATAGATCGTTTCATAGTAAGATAGTAAGATAATTATAATCATCACATTATTTTATAATGTAATCTCATCTTGTAAAGGGATCAAAGATTTTCGATATTTCGGACAAAAATTGTCGCTTTGTAGGATTTGAGATCAATTCCGCCGTAAGCCCGTACTTAAATTGGCGCCATCTAACAATTAGGATTTGAAGGTCTTGTTGCAGATTAGGCGCTCTATACATGAGATCATTAAGGGTTAATTCATTTAAAGTTTTCGAGGATGCTTCGAACACAACTCGCAAGGTTGTAACTTGTAGTTGATGACTCTGCGCGTAAGGTGCGCGGTAGGTGGCCACTGGGCCTTAAGTCGGCGTCCGACACACAGGGTATCATATGTCTGAGTTCTTTGTATTCCGATATGAATAGCTTATTATCGCGTGCTAATTGACGTTATTTTATTAATTTGTTTTCTAATTGCTTAAATTAGGCGATACATTTAAGATTTTGACGCACCTAATTTTTCTTCAAAATTTTCTTTTCTGGTAAGGTCTTCCTGAGATAGATTTAAAGTAAGATTTAGAGTAAGGTACATCCTTCATTTCCCATAACTGCTGGATGTGCTATTTAAATTAAGATTACATTGATATATTGACGAGGTATTTTTAAACTTTGAGATCTGTAAGCGCTCTCATGTTAAGGTGAGATCCATCTGCTGTTTGAACCTTGATAATTGCAGTAGCTAGTAATAGGTATTTCGCTGGGGTCACATGGAAGGGATACTAATGTGTTCATATTTTCTTGTTGCTGGCGTAAAGGTTTCGAACGAGGCACGTGTAACCTCGAACGTGACGCTTCCGGTGTCATATTTTGTGACGTGAAACATTCATGTAAAAGGGTATTATGATTTTTATTACATTGCTTACACAATATCTTTGAAAAGCATTTCATTCCTTCGTGGTAATGTAGGCAGTTGAGGCAAAGTTTCATGTTTTCAACCGTTTTTCTTCGCTCATAAGGATGCATTTGTAATAACGTCGGACATGTATAAAGGCGATGTTCGCTGGAATTGCACATCGGACACCGCTTGCGTTTTACATTTGTTATAATATTACTGGAATACGTTCTTTGTGAAATAGCATGATTTGTAAAATATGGATTATTAAAACTCTGTTTAAATTTATTATCATAATTTTTAGAAAATGATGATTGATTATTATAGTTTCTTAAATGTGTATGCTGATTGGATGGTTGATTAAATGCTTTTGTAGTGTAGCTTTCATGCTTTTTTCGTGAGGTCTCTAGAGTCATAAACTTAGTTTCTAAATACTGTAGAAAGTCTTGCAATACAGGTACCTCTCTGGGCGACTTTAAGGATTGCATATAATCATTGTATGTCTCTGGGTCTAACTTCTGAGATAATATACAAACAAGAAAAGGGTCCCAAGATGATACGTTAATTCCAAGGTTTTCGATTGCATTAATGCTCTCATATGTTACATCATGAATCCGTTTAATATGTTTATACGACTGATATTGAATATTAGGGATATTTAAGAGATTATTAAGATGAGATGTAAAGATTAGTCGCTTATTATCGTAACGATGACTGAGAATATTCCAAGATATGAGATAATTGTCGGAGCTGATTTGGAGATGTTGTATCATTTTTTCAGGCTCGCCCTTAACTTTACTCTTAAGAAACTGTAACTTTTGTGCATTAGATAGTGACGGATTATTGTGAATAGTTTCCGTAAATAGATCTTTAAACGAAACCCATTGCATGTAATTTCCTTCGAATGTAGGCAGCTCTACTTTTGGGGTTGATTTTTCTATATGAGATAGAGAATACATCTTTTTATTAATATCTGTTTTTAACTTATAGTAATGTTTTTCATAATTAGTAAATTGTTCTTCATATTCTGCGTTCGTTCCGCTCAATTCGTTTTCTAATTCCCAATGCAAGGTATCAATTGCCGACCAGCGGATTTGCAAGGACTTTAGGATATCCTCAAATTCCCACTTTTCCGATATAAGATCAAGATTTATGTTTGAAATAGTTCGCATAAAAGCCTTAAAATTAGTTGTTTGTTTTTTCATAAGCTCTTCCGTTTTATTCATATTAGAGATATTGTTGGGAGGTTTTTCTTGATGTTCATTAGAGATTGACGGGGTTTGAAAGGTTGGAGGTTGTAATTCAGGGGTTTCTAAAGATTTATAATTCTCTAAGGCTGTCTTTATATGATTGTATTTTTTCTTAATTTGATCATATCTATTGAATGCAAAATACTCATGAGAGTGATCATTGAAACATAGAAGTGTCATGTGGTTGTTGTGGAAGTCTACAAAATATTTTTCTAACGTTTCTAATCGTTTTCGTATATAATCGGAAGTCTTTCGCTCCGCTCCATCCTTTTTAAAGTTTATATGTAGCTTATCCAATGCATCTATTAATTGCTCTTGGGTAGCTAAAATATCCTCCATCGACATGTTTCAAAATAAGAGATAAAATAAGAAACCTTACTTGGTTAGCTTCAAGTTACGCTTACGCCGCGCCGAGATGTGAATTATTCCGTCGATGTGTAGAGATGTGATGCCTTTCCAGGGCACCAGGGTTGAGATATGTAGATGTGTGGTGCCTTCCTAAAGCACCGAGGTTGAGGTGTGGTGTCCCCCCAAGACACCAGGGTAGAGATGTGAAGATATGTGTGGTGCCTTCCCAAAGCACCGAGGTCGCGATGTGATCACGGAAACCCGAACCACGCACACAAACACAGCACAAAATTTATGCACACTTTTTGTCCCGGTCCCGCAATTCACCGTTTGCTCGAAGGACCAATGTAATGGGATAAAAGATAAGATAAGAGATTCAAGATTGAGATCTGAGATATTTATTTCTTAACTATATTGGGATTAGATGAGATTGAGTTTTTTGACGCACCGGGCGGAGCTCCACTCCGCCCGGTGCGGAATCCGCTGGCGAACTGAACTGTGTGTTAAAATAATAATTAATATTACAATATAATAAAATATGCACCATCGACGCATTGCATTCCGGGAACATGTACCTATTGTCTGTACGATTAGGTAATCGTACACCATTTAGATTTCAATTTTTCGATCGAAGCCTTCTGAATAAGAAAATTAAATTTTGAGGGTAGCTACCTGATAGATAGCAAGTTTTTAAAAGCCAAATGGAAAACTTTTTTTATGTGATTTTATTTTTTTATGGGCCCTTGAAGTTGCGAACATACTGGGTAATTTTATCTTTCTTTGCATTTAATTCTTTTTTTTATTCCATTCGAAGATCTAACGATAGTAAATGTTACCATACTGAATTGGCCTATCTTTCAGCTTAGCATACAAAAAAATCAAGTATCTAGCGCAATAATTCACGTCACCATAAATAAAAATCTCATCGTACTCAGCGATAGATGAAAAATTGAAAAAAATGTCATAACTCCGAAAATACGAAAAATCGCAAAACATTCATGGGGATGATTCGGATAGCCCTCTAGGTCCTCTACCTCCCAGCTTCCGTTCATCACTACTTTTTGGGACACCCTGTATAATTTTGATCTTAATATCTCTGTATGTACCATGTTTTTATGCAATAAATGATTTATTTATTTATTTATATTTAGTACAATTAATATGTTGTGTTATAAATTATAAGATATCTCTTCTTTTGATGTTAGAATGTTTAAAAAATGACGATTACCTATCGGCATCCTCGCCGAGAAGAGTGATGACGGCAGAGTCAGCCAAAGTGATGGCAGGGGCGCTGAAGAACTCGCCGATCACGACGAGCAGCAGCAGCAAGAAGAATGTCTTTTGTATATTCGGAGTCGTGTAGACGATGAAGGAATGCAGCGGAGTGACCCATTTGGAATTAGTGTCAGGGTTGTAATTTTCGGCGTCGGACACGGGCAAGGGCGAGCCCTCGCGCCCCGCCGCCGGGCCGTGGAAGGAGCGCGAGTAGGTCATCTCGTCCTCGTCGTAGCTCGGCGCCACCAGCACGTACGCGGTGCTGTTGACGGGCTGCACGCACGCCACCGCGCTCGGCTGCACCCAGCTCAGCGGCAGCGTGAATATGATCCAGGCCCCCAGCGAGGCCAGCAACAGAGTTCGGCCTTTCTGCCAGCGGTCGGCGAGCCCGCCCCAGAAGGGCGCCGAGAGGAACTCCACGAACGGCCTCGTCCCGATGAGGAGCCCGCACTGGCCCGCGTTCATGCCCATCTGCTTGAAGTACACGCCCATGAGCGGAAACAGGGAGCCGAAGGCGGAGTAAAAGAAGAAGTAGAACGTCTTGACGGTGAGCAGCTCGGGGTCCACGGTGCCCGCGCCGCACATCATCTCCAGCAGGTCGCTGCGCCCGCGGACCTTGTGCGTGGCATCCTTGGGGGCGGGATACCTTTGACGACATTGTTAATCATTAAATAAGTATAATATTTTATTCATTAACTAGCGCGGCTTCGCACGCCTTGTAGAAAACTTAACAAATTATATACAGTAATTGGTAGAGTAATTTTTGAGGAAAGTTTTAACTTTCCTCAAAAATTACTCTACCAATTACAAAAAAACACACCAAACTCCATTTGCATGTAATATGCCGATTTGACAGCGACAACCACTTTGTTTTATACCTAGGTTTACCTACTTTGTATGAAGTGATATATAAATTTCTTATAAATATATTTGGTATCGAGTGTTTGTATTAATCAATTAATTAAAACATATTTATAGCTTAATTGTAATTTAGGCAAAATAAACAAAATAAGAAGTTGAATGAATATAATTAAATTATAATTGTTAGCTCTTAATATTTAATATAGTCGAGGTCGTTTTCCAATTTATTCAAGTGGCTACTATAAGGACATAAGGACTCTCATTCCATGCAATTTGATAAATATGTTATTAGGTACCTACTTATTTTGTATTCACAAAAGCAATTCGATACAATACTCATTAGTTCATTACCTATAGGAAAACTTGGAAAGTTCTATTCTATCAGTTTGATTTCACTATGCCATGTTGATCTAGCGTTTCGTACTTAAGTTAAAACTAATGTATCTCAATTACAGAAACGGTAAGGCACAAATTATTGGTTTATCGTTACATAAAATGGCTACCTCTTTTACATATTATTATACCCCTGCTTCGAAAGAACAATTGAAAACGATGACGTAAGATAAGAAAAGAGAAACTTAGCAGGTATCGAACGATACATGTTATTTTTACCGTGCAATTACCACGGGTATGAATTTTTGTACAATTCATGTTCCGATTTTGTATTTACTGATATAATATTCATCTTTAAAAGAATAATCATTAGATATTTTGGAACGATTCGTCAAATGAATGTTCGGTCACACGCAAGAGGTACAGGCAGGGGTAGGGAGTCGGTCGGGCGACGCGAGAGGCGCACCTGGAGGTGTCCACTTCGCCGAACTCCTCGGGGTTGACGATGGGGCGCGCGGCCCCGGCGCCCAGCGGCGCTGCGCCCTGCTGCTCCATGCTGCACCGCGCGACTGCCGCCCGCCGCCGCCGGCCGCCGCCGCCGGCCGCCGCCGCGCGTCGATAGCACCGCGCCGGCGCGCTGCCGCTGCGCGCGCCGGCCTCACCTGACGTCACCGCTCCCGGAGTATTGAGACCTCACGTTATACAACGTTTCTGAACGTTTCGATAACGGGGTATATCAAAGATTGTATTCGATCGATTCAGGGCATTAAATATGATCCAGAGTGGAAATTCAAAAGTGGAAAATGAGACACTTTCACATTGAGTACTAAAAATAACTGAAGGTCAAAAATATAAAATATTTCCAAAAAAATTAACTATTATTAATATAGCGGTATTATATTGACTTTAAGAAAGCCACATTCCTAAAACAAAACACATTACCTACTGCAGATCCTGTGAAACTATAGAATGAATTAAATTGTTGGGTTAGGTATATTCAAAGTATAACCACACTATTACACAGGGCCGCGCCGACCCCCGGCAGCGCCTGTGTGCGAAACCTATGAAGCGCCTCTTTTTTTATAAAAATTCAATGCGCACCTTACACACACTCACTTTCAATCAAATGATTGTTCATTTGTTTTGTTTTGCCTTAGCTATCTCGTTCGTTAAAATCGGGGAATACCCATGACCCCACCCCCGGGCCCCGCTTGCGTCGCACGCATCGCATCGGGTTGCGTTCAGAAACTCACTCATTCATATTTAGTCCACTCATTATATTATACATTTAAAAAAAAAGTGAATTTGCTCATCTAATTTATTGATATATTGTAGGGATACCCAGAAAAGCTTAACTTGAGATTTTCGACCAAGATTTCCTATGAGCTTTCGCCGCCATCTTAAAAAAAAGGTGTAAAATTTGTTTTTCGGCAATAACTCGGCTATCCGATGAAATTCGGAAATCACTTATAAGACACTTTTTGTTCCTTTTTTTATGCTCTACAATTAAGTCTAGACCATTTTTTCCGTATCATGCATCGTTATCGAGATATTGATCGATAAAGTAAAAAAAATGTGTGCGTGTACTAGTGTACACACGTACGAAGTGAAACTTCTTTATGACCTTATTTTTCAAAAAATAATTTACTATATGCAACTTTACAGAAATACGTCGAATCACGCGTGGTAGGGATAAGAAAAAGATGGCGCGTAACGGAAAAAGTCACGCGTAACGAAAAAATGTTACACTCAATTTTTTTCCAACCCCGATAAAGAAGTTTCACTTCAAAAATTCAGGACACATTTTTAGTTTTTTGCTTTTTTTTGTTTAGGACATAATACATATACCTACATTATGTATAATATGTATCTAATACATATACATGTATTTAAAAAATCGTAGAATTCGAACTTGTAGAGAATATTCAGACCTACAATTTTCTTTTTGGAGTTTTTTAGTTGGACATGGACAAAAATTACGATCTCCAACGCGCCGCAGAGTCGGTGAATTCACGCTCACCGTCGAGCGAGCTGCTCGCTCGGTTGTGTTCGCATGGCGAATCGAATGGGAAATTGTTAAGGAAATTGATGGGATAAAAAATAAGTACATAGACCAGACTTTAGAACAAATTAAAGATCACACTTAAGTATATTTTTTAAACAAATAATTTGTTTGTGCAGTAAAAAAAAAGTTGAACTGTACATTTGAGCGAAAAAAAGTACAACACACGGTAAAATGAATGAAAAATGGTTTCAAGAAAATTTTGTAATTGAAAAAATGCAAACACACTCGTCAAAACGGATGCCAGGTCTTACAATAATTTTTTACTTTATCGATGGATATCTCGATAACTATGCACGATACAGTAAAAATGGTCAGGACTTAATTGTAGAGCATTAAAAAAGGAACAAAAAGTGTCTTATAAGTGATTTCCGAATTTCATCGGATAGCCGAGTTATTGCCGAAAAACCAATTTTACCCCTTTTTTCAAGATGGCGACGAAAGCTCATAGGAAATCTTGGTCGAAAAACTCAAGTTAAGCTTTTCTAGGTATCCCCTACATTCCACAACATATCAAAAAAATAGATGCGCAAATTCACTTTCTTTTATTTGCCTTTTTTTTCGGACGAAATGAGTGGACTAATTTCATACTCATACAAACTCGGCGCCTCTACGGTTTAAAATAACTAGTACTTTTTCTCTTGTTCAAAGAACTGCCGCCGTTTTAACGTTGAGCTCGTAAGGAATGTAAACTAAAACCCTAAACGTAAAATGAAACCATAAACGTGAATAATAATAAACATTAAATATTGAGAGACTTGTTCAATAAGCGTTATAGATGTTTTGTTGTTTACAAGGCCTATGTTGCGTCTATTGTACCTACTTACTTGTCGATACTCCACTACAAAAAACAATCATATAGGTAACAAAAATAATTTTGGTGGCAGTGGCGGCGCGGCGCCCCTATTGTCTTGGCGCCTGTGTGCGCCGCACACTTCGCACACAGGGGCGGCTCGGCCCTGCTATTACAATATAGGAAATATGGTAATACTGTGGTATAACACTGATTTAAAAAAGAAGTGGTTCCTTCTCAATTTGACTGTAATTTTTTTTTGGCGCTTGTTACCTCGGATCATCCTCGGAACTATGTCTGGATGCACCGATTCTGATGATTATTTTTTTAATCGATGCATTTTGTGAGAACATTTACTATATGAATTTAAAGACAATTTGAATATACCTAGTATATTTTTAATACGCAATCAGAAAATAAGATTTAAATGAACAATCCCCCGACTTTTTGGAAAAGCTTATATTGTGACGCGAGAATTTTTGGTTGAAATTTAGGTTGCTTTTTGATATTAAGTAAAAATATGTATTTGAAATAAAAAAATACAGTGTATTTGGGACACTATAAGATAAGTTTTCACCAAATTTCGTAGTTTTAAAAAGATAAAAATAAAAAATAAAATACTTGGTTCTTTGAAATTTTCACCAACATTTTGAGGTAATGTGTGTGTGTGTGTAAATAATGTGAAAACTTTTTATTACCTTTTACTTACTTTGCCATTTAACTTTTCGCCATAGGACTTTGTAGTTTTGCCGGAAATCGAGATAAACCATATTTTACTCTTAAAAGCTCCCCCCTCCACTTCCTGAAGTCGGATCGACAGTATTTTATTTTTCCTTTTATTTTTATCATATTCCCCTCCTTTTGGTTTCATCCTACAGTTATTTTTTTTTTGGTTTCAAAAATTATCGACTTTGGTCTATACTCTATTTATATTATTGATTAGTTTTCAAAATTCGAGATCAGTGATAGTGATACTTTATTTCATTCAGTCGAATTTTCAGATTCCTGCGCAAATTCCAGTCCAGTTTAACCGCCTTTGATTCAAAGAGACATTGCGTTTTTTATAAGTTTCAGCAAGTTTTCAGCCTGTTTCAGCTGCGATTTGTTTTTCTACCAGAAAGAGAACGAATCAAAGATAATCAAAGGAGTTTTTACATTATTTTGGGTTTTAGATACATGGAGCTCAAAGTAAAAAATTTATATGAAATAAAACATATTTTTATTTTTTTATTTTATTTTTTTACATACATAGATATATATATATACATATCGGGGTTCACCGTCAGTAAATACTTATATTGGCATATTTAAATACATTCTTAGTGCAACTTTAAATTAACAACAATACTATTTAACACTTAATTATAAGATTCACAAATAAAATCTATCTTAAACATTATTAAAAATAAATGTGGCGTTTCAGAAAAATGCATGTTAAAAATCCCTCCAAAAATTCTATAAAATTACACCGTTTGCAACACTTTCTGCTGTGACTCGAAATGAACAACTATGAATGTGCTCTTTAAAATAATTTTTATGGTTTAATATTTGATCTAGTGCATTTATCCAGCAATACTATTTAAAACAGATTGGAATATTCCTTCATCTGGATACACAGCACTAGAAAGAGTGGCACAGGGTGTAATTTTATAGAATTTTCGAAAAATGTCGAATACACAACTTGCATTTTTCTGAAACGCCACAATGTCCTCTATCTCAAGTTACCAAGTTATTCTTTCATTACGCCACACCCCTTTACCTCCTCGAGAATGGCTAAATGCCCGTAACAACAAGATTATCTTCGTCTAAAACAAGCGTATCTACGACTGTCAGCCAGCGATCGTCGGCTGTCTGAAGGCAGGACATACTTTTATTTTGATCATAGGTTATCCAGTCCAAATTACTCCGAAAGCTGTATAATAAATGTAGAAAGAACGTCCACGGTAAACTACGACAGCTATCTGGGCGTCGGTGTGGTGTGTCGAGCGAGGCGCAAGCTGGCATTGTGCATGGAGCAGCGGCGCGCGCTGGGCCGGCGGCTCGAGCGCGCCGAGCGGGCGGAGCGGGCGGAGCGGGCGGAGCGGGCCGAGCGGCGCGACGGCGAGCGCTGCCCCTCGCCCTCCGCGCCGCCGGCCGACTCGGGCGAGGGGCACGCGCTGGGCGGGCGCGGTGCGGGCGGCGGCAGCAGCGGCCCGCGCACGGGCTTCTCTGACAGGTCGAAGCGGAGCACGAAGCGCAGCTCGGCCCAGTAGCTGGCGGCGAAGGACGCGGCGGGGTCGCGCGGCCGCCGCCACGCCGCCCACGCCAGGTCGCAGCACGACACGACCACGCCGAGCGCGCACCCCACCACCAGCACCAGGAACAGCCCCAGGAAGTTGCGCATCGTCATCTCGTCGTTCGACGGGTCCGCGTTCGGCTGCGCGTTTTGTGGAGTGTATTAATAAAATATTGTGATATTATTTTTTGTTCCCCTACCGTACATCGTTTCGTAGCCATATTAGTATACTAGCTGTTGCCCGCGACTTCGTCCGCGATTCCTTCGTTTTACGTAATTCGTCGTTTTAAAAAAAAAAGTAGCCTACGTCCTTCCTCACGGTTCAGTGGTAATGTAGCAGACATAATATTAACTTTCATATTTTAGTAGGGATATATTATTATACCTAATATGAAATCTACTGCTGTACTATTGAAAAATATCACAATACGGAACATCTACATTCGTGGATGGAGCCTGGGCACAGTATTACAATATTTCCTGCAATAGGGCAATGCCTTAAATGTCGCGCGATGACACTCACACGTGACACTCACACGTCACTCACATGTGAAACGCACATGTGACACACGTGACACTCACATGTGACACTCGAGACTCTCACACATGACACGCGTGACACACACATGACACACACGACTCTCACACGTGACATACGTGACATTCATACGTGACACTCATACGTGACACTCACACGTGACACACACACTTATCTCACACGTGACACTCACACATGACACTCACACGTGACACTCACGTGACACTCACACGTAAAACGCACACGTGACACTCATACGTCACACTCACACGTGACACACGTGAAACTCACACGTGATACCCACACGTGACACTCACACGTCACTCACATGTGAAACGCACATGTGACACACGTGACACTCACACGTCACTCACATGTGAAACGCACATGTGACACACGTGACACTCACATGTGACACTCGTGACTCTCACACATGACACCGTGACACACACATGACACACACGTGACTCACACATGACAGACGTGACATTCATACGTGACACTCACTCGTCATACACGTCACTCAAACGTGACACAGACGTGACACGTGACACACGTGAAACTCACACGTGACACACGTGACCCTCGTGACACTCATACATGACACGTGACACACACGTGACACACACGTGACACACGTGACTTTCACACGTGACACACGTGACTCTCACACGTAACACATGTGACACACACGTGACTCACACGTGAAACGTGAATGTCACATGTGACACACATACGTGACACTCACACATGACACTCGTGACACTCATACATGACACACGTGACACACACGTGAAACACGGGACTCTCACACGTGACACACGTGAAACTCACACGTGACACTCACATGTGACACTTGTGAGTTGTGACACACACATGACACACGTGACACACACGTGACACACGTGACTCTCACTCGTAACACATGTGACACTCACACGTGACACACGTGACTCACACGTGACACACGTGCTTGTAACACGTAACACACATACGTGACACTCACACGTGACACACGTACTCACGTGACACACGTGAATGTAACACGTAACACACATACGTGACTCTCACATGTGACACGTGAAACTCACATGTGACACTCGTGACACTCACACGGGAAACTCGTGACACTAATACATGACACGTGACACACGTGACATACGTGAATCTCACACGTGACACACGTGACTCACACGTAACACACACGTGACTCACACGTGATACACACACGTGACACTCACACGTGACACACACGTGTCAATCACACGTGGCACTCACACGTGACACTCACACGTGACACTCACACGTGACACTCACACATGTCACTCACATGTGAAACGCACACGTGACACTCGTGATACTCATACATGACACGAGACACACACGTGACACGTCTGTTTGTCTGTAGGTATTTCCGGTCTAATCTCAGAAAGTACTGCATGGATTTACTTCAAATTTTGCATGAATATTACGAAGAGGTCGGGTCAGGATAGTATATACATATTATGATGCTATCACCTTCGGTGGTGGAGCTGTGAACCTTTATTTTTCTTACGTATTCTGTGACCACGTGTAATCTAACGACGCAGTATAAATGTTGTTTTTGAGTAAGCCATGTTATTATTGCACGCCTCATAAGCGAAGCGTTGAGGTGGGTACTACTGTCGCTTCGCGCAAAACATCTGATTTTTCAAACTTAAAATGTCTTTATGTATCATACATTGCACTTGTAAGATAATACATACACACACATATTAAGAAAAAACACTATTTTTAACGTTCATGATATTTTTGATGTCATTTTTGTTATTTAAACTAGTTAAAAAACAGTTTAAAAAAGTTCTGTCTTGGACGTCCGTGTGTCTGTATGTGCGGATCCTTTTTCTTGTTAACACGATAGCGACCGAAATACTTTACTAATCGAGTCCTTTTTTTTCTCTTACGCTTGAGTATGCTCAGGAATAGAACCCTTTCATTTTTCAGGGTCTGATTCGATGTGGTTTAATTGTTATTAAATAAACAAAAATAGTAATTAATAAATATTTATTAAAAAAAAATTATGAGGCGTGCACTTTTGGATTTTCCAAATTATCTAGCTTTACACTATAGAAACTACGTGATTTACGTAATTTTGGCTGAGAAACATGTTTAATGTGTCTTAATTAAATTAATATTTCATGTGAATATACTAAATTTTTACAAGTGAGGGTAGATGTTTATTATTTGATGTCAAACTAGACACCATAGAATTGTACTCAAACAAAATTGCCACCCTTCAAGGAAATTGAATTGAATTGACACCATTACAGTAAATTTAATGGTAGATAACAGTGTTCATTGGTTACATTTTTAAAAATCTTCGCGTTTTGTGATTTTTCTCCTTCTTGCGTTCCCACAAAAGGTAAGTTGTAACTTTTATATTTATTTTTAAAATTATAGTAGACTCATGTTTTCAGTTAGTTATATATTTGAGGATAAAATCAGACAATGATGAAATTTTGTTGTGGTGCGTTGGGAAAAGGAGGACACGGTAGTTGTTGATAAAATTTTATTTGTTAGTTGCTTTTTTATAGATTTACAGTTACTTTTGTTTTTTTTATTTACAGATTCAATGTTCATAAAATTTTACCGCCTTTGGAAGAATATATATGCTGAAAATGTTACAACACCACGTGAAAATTTACGATTTGCGTGAGGAGGTAGTGGAAATTAGTAACCTTGCGCGTCGTCAATTGTTGACTAAAGTTAATGTCCAACTTTATGGTTCAATCATTGGAAGAATCTTGGGTAATTTTGGAGAATATTTTTCGGGAATGAGAGAAGGGGCAGCCATCCACCTACCAAACTACTACCTACGTTTTAGTACCGAAAAAAAAGTTATTGCTAAAGGAAACGTAAATTTTTAATCATTTTTATTCGTAGTTTACTGTTATCTGATTATAATATTTATCGTTATGGCTATCGCGGTACAGTTCGTACCTACATATACTCATCACCCAGGAATTTTCAACTGAAAAAGAAGTTTTTCTTTGATTGGTAGTTGTTTTATTTATTTATTTTTAATAATTTGACATAACTAATATGTTTTATATTTGCCCATTTTCATTATATTTTCAGATAAAATATATCCATCATAACTTTGTGTGTATCATTTATCTATACATAACCCGTAGACCATCCGTAGACATATTTTCTCATCGCCCCATTTAACTTCCCTGACGGTCCTGGAATTCAGCTTTCATAAAATTTATAAAAATTTAATGTTTTGTTTTTGTCTTATATAAAAGCTCCTTTTTAGATATAAATAACAAAAACGACTTTTTTTTATTAATATTTAGTACCTTGGGAAGATATTATTATCTATGTGTTAAAAGAACTATACATGAAGGAAATTATGTAACGATTTTATACAAAAACACAGAATATTTATTAGGCGGCCTTATCACTTAGCAGTGATCTATTCCAACTTCCAACCAACCGGGGCACAAGGCAATCATCAGCTCAATAAAATGAAGAGTAGTTGTTATTTATTCTTTAAATTTATAGGTTGTAATGTGCGTTTTCTGCATAAAAGTTAGCATCGTAGTTTATATCATAGTTTTGACACATTCAAGTTCCAACATAACCCTCAAATTTTTGAGCAGAGTTAAGCAAGATAATTTAAAAAATGAGCCGTGTTAAGTATTATAGAAAAAGTAACATCGTTGATAATGATAATTTTTTCATCAATTACATGTTGTTAGTACAAAATAAACATTGACTGTTAATACTTTTGTGTTACTAAACAAAAGTCAATGTTTATTGTGCTGGGTGTTGGCAAAAATAATATTATATGTATGTTCACAGTGAAAACACCATAAGGAGGCATTTTCATTTTTCATGTATCTTTAGATAATAAGATTTTTTTTGTTATATACATATATCTCTCTCTTTGTCTCTGTATGTTTTCCAATAAAGAAAATAAAAAATAAAATAAAATATCACGTGTATCATGTGTGACATTCACGTGTGTCACGTGTGAGTGTCATGTGTGAGTGTCATGTGTGAGTGTTACGTGTGTCACGAGTGTCACATGTGAGTTTCACGTGTCACGTTTTATTGAGCTGATGATTGCCTTGTGCCCCGGTTGGTTGGAAGTTGGAATAGATCACTGCTAAGTGATAAGGCCGCCTAATAAATATTCTGTGTTTTTGTATAAAATCGTAACATAATTTCCATGTATAGTTCTATTAACTTTTCTTGTATAGTTCTATTGTATAGTTATTTATATTATATTAACTTGTATAGTTCTATTAATTTTCATGTATAGTTCTATTAACACATAGATAATATCTTCCTACTCTCAATCTCCCAGTGCAGTGTATCTATAACGCTCCATCGCGAGTTTAATTGCTGTACTACATCCTCACGAATGTCAATTCTTTTGACACCCTAGCTATATAATTTTTAATTTCCAGGTATAGTGTCTTACAGCGGTCGTACTTCCTTCGGGCGAAGTAAGGGCGCTCCCTGTCTTCGTAGGGCAATAATTTTTTTTGATTGGCCTGATACTCAGACCAATATGATTCCAAAATGTCTAACTTCTTTTTAATATACCCTGAAGACATTTTCCTTTCTTCCCCATCCTTTTTTAAATTAATGTAAAGCTTTTCTAGGAACGAGAAAAGCTCCGATTGTGTTTCGTAAATGTCCTCCATGATGTTGTTAGTTAAAAAAATAATGGAACGAACTCACTTGTTCTGGAACTGTCAACAGCTTTACAACTTACACCCACTTGTTCACTCACTGTTACTCACAACACTAGCGCGTCAGTCCGGCGGCGCTGATTCTCAACGAGATACGAGAGGCGTAAATTCCCGAATCCCTTGATCCCGCTCCGATAGCTCGAAGGACCAAAATGTAGGGCGATATACCCAGTGGTGGGCTGCGTGGCGGGAGTTGGAGGGATTTGTTGTAAAATCAAACTAAAATTTACACTGAATACTTTATTTCTAAAATCACTGCTATTCACTGTTACTGGCTAATGTTTAATTGTTAATGCTATTGTTATTTGTTATATTATATTATGTTAATTATTCTGTTAAATAAACGTTATGTTATATGTTTAATGTTAAAATGTTACGCGTCGCGACGGTATATAATGTTGTTTTGTGGACTGACTAATTTAGGTTAAACGCCGCCCACGATACCTAGTATCGTGGACTAGGCTGTACGGTGGTCATTGCACCGAACACAAGGTACTAAATATTAATAAAAAAAAGTCATTTTTGTTATTTATAGGTATCTTAAAAGGAGCTTTTATACGTGAAATATGAAAATATGTTATGTATAGATAAATGATATACACAAAGTTATGATGGATACATTTTATTTGTAAAATGTAATGAAAATGGGCAAGTATAAAACATTATGTCAAATTATTAAAAATAAATAAATAAAACAACAGTTGTTTTAGTAGTTACTACCAATCAAAGAAAAACTTCTTTTTCAGTTGAAAATTCCTGGGTTATGAGTATAATATGTAGGTATGAACTGTACCGCGATAGCCATAACGATAAATAATATTATAATCAGAATATAACAGTAAAGTACGAATAAAAATGATTACTTGTACACAATAATATGTGAGTGCAAAATTTACGTTTCCTTTAGCAATAACTTTTTTTTCGGTACTAAAACGTAGGTAGTAGTTTGGTAGGTGGATGGCTGCCCCTTCTCTCATTCCCGAAAAATATTCTCCAAGATTACCCAAGATTCTTCCAATGATTGAACCATAAAGTTGGACATTAACTTTAGTCAACAATTGACGACGCGCAAGGTTACTAATTTCCACTACATCCTCACGCAAATCGTCAATTTTCACGTGGTTTTGTAACATTTTCAGCATATATATATATATTCTTCCAAAGGCGGTAAAATTTTATGAACATTGAATCTGTAAATAAATAAAATGTTGTGTGGTTTTATGAAACCACGGTAAAAGTGAAACTGTTCGAATTCGAACGGTTCCGAACACTGCTTTGTGTAGCGCATGTCGCGTGTATCACGGCTGCCGAGTAGGTATACCTAGCCGCGATACACGCGACATGCGCTACACAGACCAAAAAGTTTGAGACGATGTAATAAAAGTTTCACTTTAAAAAAAACAAAAGTAACTGTAAATCTATAAAAAAACAACTAACAAATAAAATTTTATCAACAACTACCGTGTCCTCCTTTTCCCAACGCACCACAACAAAATTTCATCATTGTCTGATTTTATCCTCAAAGTCTAAATATAACTAACTGAAAACATGAGTCTACTATAATTTTAAAAATAAATATAAAAGTTACAACTTACCTTTTGTGGGAACGCAAGAAGGAGAAAAATCACAAAACGCGAAGATTTTTAAGTAACCAATGAACACTGTTATCTACCATTAAATTTACTGTAATGGTGTCATTTCAATTCAATTTCTTTGAAGGGTGGCAATTTTGTTTGAGTACAATTCTATGGTGTCTAGTTTGACATCAAATTATAAACATCTACCCTCACTTGTAAAAATTCAGTATATTCACATGAAATATTAATTTTGAATAATTGAAACCTTAAATGGAATCTGGGAAGATATGGGTTATTTAAATAAGTAATCATAATATTTAAATTATTAATTCCTTAGAAATGTTAAATGTGTTGAATGTAAATTGATTTGATTTTTACGAAATCTCTTAGATGGCGCTGTTTCAAATTTGTCTTTATACTACTAAGACACAATATACTATGTTTCTCAGCCAAAATTACGTAAATGACGTAGTTTCTATAGTGTAAAGCTAGATAATAACATGGCTTACTCAAAAACAACATTTATACTGCGTCGTTAGATTACACGTGGTCACAGAATACGTAAGAAAAATAAAGGTTCACAGCTCCACCACCGAAGGTGATAGCATCATAATATGTATATACTATCCTGACCCGACCTCTTCGTAATATTCATGCAAAATTTGAAGTAAATCCGTGCAGTACTTTCTGAGATTAGCCCGGAAATACCTACAGACAAACAGACAAAAATTCTAAAAACTATATTTTTGGCTTCTATATCGATTATATAGATCACGGTACAAGTATTTTTTTTTTAAATATTCAATGTACAGTTTTGACTTCGCTACGATTTTATTATATGTTTATAGAAGATAAAAATGATCTTCACGACAGAAACTTGTGCATTTATTTTGGAATGGATGGATCTAATTTCTTCATTGCATTTATCGATTTCTTTTGCAAAAAAAAAAAAATCAATATCATC
This sequence comes from Colias eurytheme, assembly GCF_061535395.1. Lineage (NCBI taxonomy): Eukaryota > Metazoa > Arthropoda > Insecta > Lepidoptera > Pieridae > Colias > Colias eurytheme. The sequence continues at coordinate 41,301 of NC_142993.1, read as the reverse complement.
ATCATCATCATCAATACATATAATAAAATTCTAGAAAAGTGGTGTCTGTACAATGAAAATATGTAAAAAAAAATTAGCAGGGGTTATTACTAAATCGATCCCAAACCCAAAACTGTTGTTAAAAAAATTTTTGTCTGTTTGTCTGTTTGTCGGTTTGTCTGTTTGTCTGTTTGTCTGTATGTTTGAACACGCTAATCTCAGAAACGGCTTATCCGATTTAGATGCGGTTTTCACTAATATATTGTGGTAAGCTTCATTTAACATTTAGTGTTTATTTCATGTCAATCGGTTCATAAATAAAAAAGTTATGACCATTTAAGTAATCACAGCGAACATTTGCTGAGGCATTCTATACATGAATTACTTTATTACGTAAATTATACGCTAAAGTTATTCCTTGACATGTCCAGATGATCATATCGAAAGTCCCCAAGCGTGGGGGGGGGGTGTTTATGCTGAGGGGGTAGTAGGGGGGGTCAAAGGACCTTTATTTAGATTTTTGCTCACAAGTCTAAAAACTGCACAAATAGCATTATGGTTACTTCTAGGTAAATTTTCTATATAAAAGGTCTTTGAAATTATGTCGTAGGTATTATATTTTTAACCCCCGACGCAAAAAGAGGGGTGTTATGTCCGCTATGTGTGTATTGCGTGTCTGTCTGTGCCACCGTAGCTCGCTAACGGGTAATACGAATTAGATGCGTTTTTTTGTTACATTAGTTGTTTATTATATTATATAGGGGTAAGTGGGAATGAAAAAAACGAATTTTAGTTGTTAATGTAGGTTATACCCAAGTGATATATCAAATGAAAATAGACGATATGTCAGAAACAATTAGTCAAATTTTATCAAAATCGGTTCATCCATTTATTTGATATAGGGGTAAAAGTGGGAATAAATAAATGAATTTTATCAAATATACTCAAGTGACGTATCTAATGAAAGACATGATGTGTAAAGTACAATAAGACATATTTTATCAAAATTGGTTCATCCATTTATTGGATAAAAGTGGCAATAAAAGTTGTCAAATATACCTAAGTGGCATATCAAATGAAAGGGCATGACCTGACGTGAGAAGTATAATGAGGCATAGGTATTTAATCAAAATCGGTTCATCCATTTATTATATAGAGTGGTAAAAGTGGGAATGAAAAAAACGAATGTTGTCTGTTATACCCAAGTGATATATCAAATGAAAAAAGACGACCTGTCAGTAACAACAAGTCAAATTATATCAAAATCGGTTCATCAATTTATTTGATATAGGGGTAAAAGTGGGAATAAATAAATGAATTTTATCAAATATACTCAAGTGACGTATCTAATGAAAGACATGACGTGTAAAGTACAATAAGACATATTTTATCAAAATTGGTTCATCCATTTATTGGATAAAAGTGGCAATAAAAGTTGTCAAATATACCTAAGTGGCATATCAAATGAAAGGGCATGACCTGACGTGAGAAGTATAATGAGGCATAGATATTTAATCAAAATCGGTTCATCCATTTATTATATAGAGGGGTAAAAGTGGGAATGAAAAAAACGAATGTTGTCTGTTATACCCAAGTGATATATCAAATGAAAAAAGACGACCTGTCAGTAACAACAAGTCAAATTATATCAAAATCGGTTCATCAATTTATTTGATATAGGGGTTAAAGTGGGAATAAATAAATAAATTTTATCAAATATACTCAAGTGACATATCTAATGAAAGACATGACATGTAAAGTACAATAAGACATAATATTTAATCAAAATTGGTTCATCCATTTATTGGATATAATATGTAGGTATAAAAGTGGGAATAAAAGCTGTCGAATATACCCAAGTGGCATATCAAATGAAAGGGCATGACCTGACGTGAGAAGTATAATGAGGCATATTTAATCAAAATCGGTTCATCCAATAATTATATGTAGGGCAAAAGTGGGAATGAGAAAAACGAATGCTGTCTGTTATACCCAACCCCAAGTGATATATCAAATGAAAAAAGATGACCTGTCAGAAACAATTAAGTAGTCCAATGTTATCAAAATCGGTTCATCCATTTATTTGATATAAGGGTAAAAGTGGGAATAAATAAATAAATTTTATCAAATATACTCAAGTGACTTATCTAATGAAAAACATGACGTGTAAAGTACAATAAGACATATTTTATCAAAATTGGTTCATCCACTTATTGGATATAGGTATAAAAGTGGGAATAAAAGTTGTCAAATAATATACCCAAGTGGCACATCAAATGAAAGGGCATGGCCTGACGTGAGAAGTATGATGAGGCATATTTAATCAAAATCGGTTCATCCATTTATTGATTTATAGCGGTAAAAGTGGGAATGAATAATCGAATGTGGTCAAATAATATAATCAAGCGGCATATCAAATGACGTGTGAATTACAATTAGTCATGTTTTATCAAAATTGGTTAATCTGTTTATTACATATAGGGCACCTTAGGGGTGATAGTGGGGATAAATAATCCAAATGGAGTACCAAACGAAAGGATATAACATGTACATAATATATAGGTCTGATTAGACATGGTTTAGATCAAAATCGGTTCTGCCATTTACTAGGGGTGAAAGGGAAAAGTTGAAAGTCTGTGAAAGTAGAAGGAATATGGGAGCGGGAGAATAACCACATCCTGGAAATTTTAAACTCTTCTGTACCTAAGTTTTATAGCTCAGTTTAGTAATAAATTTTACTAACAGTTCTTTGGTGTTATTATTTATTTTATTTCTTAACTTTATAATAATGTGTAAGTACTTATAATTTAGTTGTATATGATAGTACGTGTTTCAAGACGTGTTTACTCAATAATTATTGTGGGTTAAGTAGTAACTACTATGCAGTCACTATTCCACGCGGACGAAGTTGCGGGCACAGCTAGTAACAAATAAAATTATACTATTATTTTTTAATAATTACAGTAAGCCAATATTTTTAGTAGGTTATTTCATATTATTTGTTACACTTTTAAGTAATAATGTGATGTTGATGATAATATGTCAGTTATTTCTTCAATGTGTCTGGCAAGATTAATTAAAAACCATGAAAACTGTCCGGCTCTTGAGGTAACATTTTTTTATACTTATCCAAGTAACATGTATAAAATTAGCTTTTATAGTATAACGAAACTTAGGTACTATTTTATATACCTCTACTACCTGTTACCTGAACTGCCCAACTCCCAAGTAACCACAACCCAAACTTGATAGTCGCCGGTCGTTCTTATGTGTATAGGTAGCTTGTAGCTACTAGTTATTATTCTGTGGTATAGGAGTTAGGACAGATATACATAGAAACTTTCAACTTTTATAAGGTCTGGCCGCGTCGTGGGCTCTCGATCTATTCCTAATACGTTTCAAGATTTATGTCCATAATAACTTTTCCTCACAGTATATTGCTCTTTTAAAATATCCAAGTTTCATCACTGGTCGCGAAAGTTCATGCCGACGCCAACTTTATTAAACCTCTTTGAGCAAATTCGTGTCCTTAGTTCGTGTCACATGTTTACTTATAACTAGGGAAAAACAATTATGTATTTTCAAGAGAGAATACGGAGAGCTAACAATAAATGAAAACCCGTGAACAATGAACATTGTGGACTAGTAGCCGCTAGTAGTGCAGCAGTGAAGCAGTGCAGCAGTGCAGCAGTGCAGCAGTGCAGCAGTGCAGCAGTGCAGCAGTGCAGCAGTGCAGCAGTGCAGCAGTGCAGCAGTGCAGCAGTGCAGCAGTGCAGCAGTGCAGCAGTGCAGCAGTGCAGCAGTGCAGCAGTGCAGCAGTACCTGGCAGGCGCCGCCGCCGTGCTTCTCCTTCCACCAGCGGTGCTTCATCTCGCGCAGCACGCCCGACTCCTGCAGGTTCAGCAGCGCCAGGTTCATCGAGTGCCGGTACTGCGAATCTACACGTTGCGGACGTATTAGTGCATTTAAACACTTCGATCGATTCAAACACGTTAACGATCATTTCAACCCAAATATTTTCAAAGTACGATGTGGTACAACTACGAACTTAATATTTTGGAAAAATCTGCTAACAAAATAAACATCGGCTGTCAAACGACGGTTAACTTACTTTTCTTCATGGCAATTCCGTAACCCTTATTATCTAGAAGCTCTCCGACCTAAAAAAGAATTAAATATTAATTACAAAAAAAATTATAACAAAGATGTTCTTTAATACATGTATATTAATATTAATACGCGTCGTTATTTTTACCGACCATAGTAACTTCACAGTTCCGCTCAATGGTATACTCGATGGTGGTAGACTCCGCGAAGAATGCGTACTGTTCCTTCATCACCCTGATAATAAACATTGCAATAAGAAGGTGGGTACAGTACAAAAGATTAAAAGTCAGTGTGATTATTTTTTTCTTACTTTTCTATTCCTGCTTCATTGGACGATGGCATTTCCTGCTGCATCATCTTTTGATACATGCTTTTGTACAAATCATTGTTCGAAAGCTGAAATAAATAATATTAAGTTGTAAGATTTTGTTTTTGTACTACTGTATTAAAGTGTAAATAAATAAAATGTTTGGAGAATCGAAAAGTGCACGACTCATAAGTCATAATGCTCATTCCTTCGCCGAAAAGAAGAATATAATTTTAGTTTCACCATTTTCAATATCAATATCCGCATATAGACTGGGGTAGAAGCCTTTAAAAATAACGAAAAGATAAAAAAAATCGCAGTAGGATGAAATCCATTAGAAAAGGAGGGGAATATGATGAAAATAAAAGGAAAAATAAATTACGGTCAATCCGAGTTCGGGAAGTGGGAGGGGGGAGCTTTTAAGAGAAAAAAATGGTTTCTCCTGATTTCCGACAAAGCTTTAAAATTTCCGTCCTATAGAAAAAAGTTCAATGGCATAGTTGTAGGTAATTAAAAGTTCTACAACTTTTGTATTCACAATTTTTTCACATAACCTCAAAATTTAGGTGAAAAATTCAAAAAACCAAGTTTTTGGTCTTTTATTTTTATCTACTTCAAAATTTATTTTTTTTCTACGAAATTTGGTGGAAACTTACTTACTTTATTATGTCCCAAATACACTGTAATTTATTTGATTGTAAATATTTATTTTTTCGCCTTATTTAAACTTAATACCAAAAAAACAACCATTTTCAGTCGAAAATTCTCCCGTCAAAATATGAGTTTTTTGCTAAACTAAAACTTGGGGAGGCTTTTGTTCATTGAAATCTCTACTTTCTTAATACTTAGTGTAAAAAAATAAACATTTCCATAGTAAATGTGCTCAGGAAATGCATACAAACATGAGTGTAATAAAGAGTAAATTATTTTTCCTTTCATTTTTATAATATTCCCCTCCTTTTCTAATGGGTTTCATCCTACTACTATTTTTTTCACTTTTTATTATTTTTAAAGGCTTCTACCCTGGTCTATGACGGGAATTTTATTTTTTGTATTTCTACATTTCTTTCCGGTTTAATTTTCAGGAATCAATCTAGAGCTATATCGTCGCGTCGTATAGAAATATTGAAAAAGTAGTATAAAAGGAATATATGAATACAGCTGCGATACCTCAAAGAAAGTGAAGGTGGAACCGCCAGACTTGGCGCCGTAGGTGATGCCGAGCTCGTTCTCGGCGAGTTCGCGCACGTTGTGGATGAGCTCGTTGGACGTCTTGGTGCCCAGCAGCGTGGCCAGGTTGGCCGTGTACGAGTTCACGATCACGATGGCGAAGATCCACCACGCGCTGGCCACCGCGCGCGACCCGTACGCGCTGCGACACAACGGGACCGTTCATCGTCATCGTCTAGGCATCGCGACTCGAGAGCGAGAATAGGCAGACGAGATACCGACACGGGCGCAATTTCGGAGCCCTGCATGAGCACGGCGCCCAGGATGAACCAGAGCGCGTTGGAGATGGTGAACTGGTTCTCGAGCGCGGCCGGCTCCTCCACGCACGGGTACGGGTTCTGCCACTCCTCGGGGCACAGGCGCCCCACGGCGTACAGCACCAGCGACGTGCCCAGGTACGCGAAGCCCAGGCACAGCCACACCTGCGGGCCGCGAGCTGTAGCGCTATTGTATGCGATGCGACATCAACATTTAAACAGATTTTGAGTTATTACTTTTTTCTCTTAAACAATAAATGTCACTTTGTCTACACGGTAGCGTAGAATGAAAGGATACGATGTAGTACGAACCCCGCTGGAGAAGGGCAGCAGGAAGGCGAGCAGCGCGGGCTTGGGGGGCTGCGGCTTGCGGAACAGGATGCCGATGCCCAGGTTCATGAATGGGGTGGTGAAGTCCACCGCTTTCTCGCGCTCCGCGGTTATTGTCAGGTCCGTCACCGCGAAATCTATGTCCTATAATATACGTTAACATATAATTCGATTATCAGAAAATTTTGCGTTCACACTGCGTTATGAACAGTGAAATTGATTTAGATTGTTACCGATTTAGATTGTTACGAGTAGGGAGGGTAAGTACGTAAATATACGAAATTCAGAGTAAAATTTTAATTGTTAAGTATGAATTGAAGCAACGACATGTGACAGTATAAAAATATATTTTTGCCATAAATATATAAAGCGGGCATCACGTTATCCTCCATGAGGCGCTTCATCATGCCGTCCCACTGGCCCGTGGTCTTGTTGTAGGAGCCGTAGCGGCCGTCCGGCTGCTCCAGGAACGTGTAGTTGAACTGCAGCTGCCGCGCGAGCCGGTCGATCAGCTCGATACAGAAACCTGGTTTACCATCAGAAAAATTTATGCAGTTCACGCTTCACATCGTTTAACATATCGTAGTTGATAGATTTAATTTCTCTTCTCGAATGCTTTAGAAGAGAAACTATATCAAGCGTAGGTATAAAATAAACCTTCGTAGCGCTCGTTGCCCGCGAGCCGATCGGTCGACTGTTGTCTCATCACGTACGGTTTATTCTGAAAAAAAAAATAAGAATTCTCAATAGAAAAAATATGTATCATTTATATACAGGGTGTCCCACTAACGGTATACTAAGCGCGAAGGAACTTGTAGTTTCAGAGCAGACACTGATCACGTAAAAAATACAAAATTAGGTTTTTTAAAATTTTTTTGCTTAATTTTCCTTAAAATCCATGTTTTTTTTGAAGTGAAAACTTCTTTAGCGGCGTTGAGCACTTTTTCTGTAATGGGTATAAAATCTTAAACTCGCGTCAGGACACGTGACCTGATCGAAAAAGCGTAAGATGGATACCATTCTAAAATATCAAACATGCTCAACGTTAATCAAGTTTTCACTTCTGCCGGCACTCCCCCAGTGCAATCCGTCTTTTTTCTCTAGCTTCGCGTAGTCGGCATATACCGCTTCGCTAATGTAAGCATTTTGTCTATGAAAACATAATCTTAAACGACAGCTCACGTGCGGGTGGCAAAGTTGGGCGGGTTGCTTGTTAGGGGTATACACTATACGCATAGAGTTTTAAGAATTCATCTATTTGAAAAAAAAATGTGTCTGGAATTTTATAAGTATTTTTTACATACTCAGCGTATGCAAAACTATAACCTCCTTTGAGCTCAGTATACCGACGGTGGGACACCCTATATACGTTCTCGTTATCGATGAAACGTTTACAGCCCGCAAATAATATAGCGGAGCGCAGCGCAAAGCATTTTTCATCGTCTTTCGAAAAATTGCAAAGAGAATGACGATGGTGTATCAGGCACGGTGAGCATGCGCTTTTGCGCAGTCTAGCGCATTCTCGGGTAGGGCCATCATGTCGCCCATCACGCTTCGCGGGCTGCCCTCCGCCCTGCGCTCCGCCATATGTGCGCCGGCCCTTAATCATTATAAGAAAAGTACCTACCGGGGCGATGAGCACGACGAAGGTGCGGTTGACCATGGAGTCGCGCGGCGGCGGCGGCGCGGGGTCCCGCGGGCGCCAGGCGAGCCCGTCGCGCGGCGCCCACGCGGCCGCCGTGCGCAGCGCGCCGCCCGCGCGCAGCTCGGCCGCCTGCAGCGCCACGTCGCGCCGCGCGCCGCCCGCCGCCCAGCGCAGCGGCAGCTCGCTGCTGGCGCCGCCCCACTCGCGCTGCAAGCACAAGCGCGTCACTGCCCTGCCCTGCCCGGCCGCCCGGCCCCGCGCCGCGCGCCGCGTGCCTCACCGAGCGTATGTAGTTGAGCAGCGTGTCGGCGTGGAAGGCGGCGGCGCCGCGCTCGCAGGCGCCGGGCGCGCCGGCCGGCAGCCGCAGCAGCGCCAGCGCCTCGGCGACGATGTGCGCCGCGTCGTACGCCAGCAGGAGGGCGGTCGGCGGGTTCGCGACTATCTACGAATAATAATATTTTGAGACGTAACTTTTGATTTATTATTTTTGTGGATGAATAGTTGTCCCTATTTCCTGTCAGAACATGCTCAACTGTCGAATACTATAAAATGACGCTTTCCTTTGGCGTGGCGCATTCGTACGAATCATGCCAGGGCTCGGACGTTGTTTATATGACCCAACTACCCTCAATTTATTAATAGTGGTTGACTTGCTGTGATTTGTTATCTATCTACACCAATTAGGCAGTTGTGTAGAATCGCAGTACATTCAAACTAATATTTAACCCGGCCTACCGTGTAATTTATAATAATTTAATCTTAGAATTTAATAATAACAATGAACTCGCTAAAAATATTAACGGACGGTCGTTATTTTGCGAATGTAACGAAACGATACGATAACTGATCGAATGATTCATTTTATAATTACTTGCTCGATCTCTTCATCGTCGGCCGCATCACCTAATCGGTTCTTGTACTCTTCGCGCCAAGCCTCCATCGCCTGCACCACAGCCGCCGACTGCGGGTCGAACAGCCGCAGAGCTGGGACATGAAGTGACACATGTGGACACCATTTGTATACAAACTTGTGTAGTATAAAGTATTCAATTTCTAATATTATTAAGTAACTAACTAATAACTAATTTCTTTTTCACCCTCATGACGAAATCGAACAGGAATCATGATTTTACGTATGATATGAATATGTATAATAAAATATAATTTAATTATACATAATATGTTTGATACAATATTATACTCGGTTTTATAATGCTATTAATTATCGTCGCTATAATGAATGTATAACGTTTGAACACAACGCATAAGTGTGCAGGTTGTATGTCAGGCTGTGATGCAATACTATAAACAAATGTGCGCACCGGTAAGGTTGGCGCCGCCGTGGCTGTAGTCGTCGAGCGGCAGCGTGTGCAGGTCGAGCGCGGGCAGCAGGTAGGCGTGGCGCTCGGCCAGCAGCCCCACGCGCTGCGCCGCGTCCAGCACGCGCACGCTGCACGCCGCGCCGCACCACACCACGAAGTTGACCGCGCCCCACTTCTTGAGCACGAGCAGCAGGTTGCGCAGCGCGTCGTCGTCGGCCGGCGGCGGCAGCTGGCGCGCGCGGAGCGTGAGCTCGCCCCCGGCCGGCGCCAGCTGCGGCAGGGCGCGCGCGCTGCGCTCGTGCAGCACCACCGCCTCGCGCCACCCCTTGGCCTCGCACAGCGCCGCGATAGCCTGCACACGAATCTAACTTCGTATCTCTAACTTACAGTACTAAATTAACATATCGCCGTCCCCGGAGAATAAAATGATAACTGCAAAAACACAACTTTTCAGGAAAAATAAAAAACCAATAATCTATGTTTGTTTGTTTGTTTGTTTGAACGCGCTAATCTCGGGAACTACTGGTCCGATTTGAAAAATTCTTTCAGTGTTAGATAGCTCATTTATCGAGGAAGGCTATAGGCTGTATATCATCACGCTACGACCAACAGGAGTGGAGTCACGGGAGTGAAACCGCGCGGAGCAGCTAGTTTACTATAAATTGCCAATCAATAGACGTAGAGAGATAAAAAAGGCTAAAAAACAAACGGAACGTCAAACGGAAAATTAACGGTAAAAATAGTGACAACCCTGACATTGAATTCTTTGAAAATCTATATACTCCAGTCAGTCTAGACATTCAATTCACAATAATTCCAAAAGTTATCAAACTTCGGTCAAGTGAATGGTACATTGGGACGACAATAAATCCCATTTTGCAACCTTGTCCGCAGTCCGGAACTGCAATTAAATTATTTTTTGCTGTATGGTCCTGAAAAAAATTCCAAAAGTTCTGCAAACTTGGGGAAGTTTTCGATATAATATTTCATATCACGTATTAAATTTGCAACCAATCTCAGTGTACGGAACATCTTTTAATATTGAATATTAATGTTTTTTTTTTTATTAAACTGAATGAGGTTGCAAATTTGTAAATGCACCAGAATAGATGTTTTCGAAGTTTGCAACCAAGTTCCAAAACTTTTGTAATTATTCCGAGACCACCTTACTCGAAAAAATGACCACGAATTAAAAATAATTATAAATAAACATGTTCCGGTCAACGAAAAAGGTTGCAAATTTATACAACCGTTCGGTATATATTTCCGATATCTGTGTTAAGTTTGCAGAACTTTTGGAATTTTTTTCACGACCATACAGCAAAAAATAATTTAATTGCAATTTTAACAATGTTCCGTACACTTAGATTGATTGCAAATTTAATACGTGATATGAAATATTATATCGAAAACTTCCCCAAGTTTGCAGAACTTTTGGAATTTTTTTCACGACCATACAGCAAAAAAATAATTTAATTGCAATTTTAACAATGTTCCGGACTGCGGACAAGGTTGCAAAATGAGATTTATTGTCGTCCCAATGTACCATTTACTTGACCGAAGTTTGAAAACTTTTGGAATTATTGTTAAATTCTCGATTTTCAATGTCGATTCTGACTGATCTAATATCTCGTAATAACTTCGTGGTTAGAATGTGGTATTTTTGTCACATGTAGACCTCAGTTCAAGGCTTCTTTTGGTACTAAACAGAGCTTCTACTAACGCCTGCATATAATATAAAAAATAAAAACGAAAATCAATAAAAATTACAATACTTTCGCCTATATCGACAATATCGAAAATTTCAAAAAGGGATAATTTGCGCCTGTAATCACTGTACCTATATGTATATTAGCAACATAATAAATTATCTAGTGTATCTTTTTTTTTATACAAATTCGTCGGCCGCGAAAATTCCAATATTTTAATGATATGATCATTTACCATAATATTCTGAATACTATTTAATATTTTTTTAAGTTCAACACTACGAAAAATACTCTGAACTCTCTTCGATCAGCCGAAAGTTCCTCAGTGCACTCATTTCTACGCGCAACGATATCGGTTTAATATTATAAAGGGCGTAGATGCGTTACATGTAAGTAATAGTTCGCATAACGCACATGTTATAGTCATATCCCGAAACACAATTTCTTCGCGGATGGACTGGTTTATCTTAGGTTTGGGAAATGCCATAGGGCAATCATCGAAATACATATTTTGAATTTCGCCCTTTGACTGAAGTATTTTTACTCAAACCTAGGAGCTGACCTAACTATTCAGTCAAACGTCGAATGTAAATTATGTATTCTATTTCGGTTCATTGGCCTAATCAATTCTAGAAGCGACTGCAAAACTCGGTCAAACGTCTATCTATTTTTTTATTGAAACAATAAACATTAAAATCAATGTCTGACCATGTCAGAAAAATTATTATTTTTTCATTTTAAATTAAGTACCTACTTCATAAATGATTTAAAAAATTAAAAAACAAAACAAAAAGTGCGTTTCTCTAGGGATTTTTTTCATATTTACGAATAAAAATGGTGAAATGTGCAGTTCGATCTTGCAAGAACGATACTAGAAAAAACACAAAATTGAAATCCAGTATCACATTTCATCGATAAATCGATTGTTGTATTTATTTTTATGAAAATAAATCTAGCATCGTGAAGGGGAAGTGGGAGGCGGACGCCGGACACGCGCAGGCTCGCTCGTGCTGTCGTGCACCCTTCGCGCACCTCACTGCCGCCACGTGATCGTAGTGATGTGACTTGACCAACGCTGTACTCGATAGTTTACAAGAAGAACTGTATTTTAACATATTATTTATTTAACTTTAAAATTAAAACTCTTTTAAAAATGTATTAAAAATAATTTTGTGAGTACTGAGTTAAGGGATGTGTTATTTTGGAGAACATAAAGTATGTCTAACCTCAGCCAGCACGTCGGGGTGCGGGTAGAGGGCGAGCGCGGCGGGGTCCGGGTCGGCGGCCGCGGCCGGCTCCGCCAGCAGCAGCAGCAGGCCCGCGCGCGCCGCCGCCGCGCCGCCCGCGCTGGCGCCCAGCGTCGCCTGCGCGCCCTCGCTCGCCTGCCCGACCGACCGGTGCGAACAGATCCATATTACTTTCTAAATTGGCAAATCTCAAAATCGAATCGCTGAAAAGTATCACACTGATTGCATTAAAGTTTCAACTAGGTATCTAGTTAACTACACTATAATATTTAAAAGTTACGACGGTCAACGATTTAAATCGACAACCATGCTAATCGCTATGCATCGCGATCGGTGAAGACAAGGTGAAAACAGAATGAAAATCGGATAGCGAAAAGACAGACTGCGTTTGTCCACTACAAGGAATTTTACGGTCCGGCATTCCGATTTTTTACGGTCCGGTATGGCACGCAATTAATCTAAATACTAGCTTGTGCACTATACGTAATTTTACTGTCCGACATTTTACTTTTCCCTATTCCGGATGGTTTTTTGAGTTTACGAGTCGCTGTAGGTATAATTGTTTTCGAGTGCCCACTTGCTTGGATTTTACTCTTTTTATTGCATATTATGCCAATTGAAAGCAAGCTCTTGTTTTACTTTCTTTTAGCTGGCAATGAGATTTGAGAAGTCGGTATTGTTATTTTATATACATTGACCAAGCATTGACCTATAATTATTATCTAAGTAAGTGTTGGTAAGTTAAAGTTCAAGTGGGAATAGATTTAGCTCCTCGTCACCGATTAAAATAAATAAGTGAAACACGCATTTTAAATCTCTTACGGAACTTTACTTTTTATTATAACGAAGTAATATAATATTTCACCTTCTATATTTTTACTCGTTTCTTGTAAAATGCGAAAACAATCATTTATGATAGCACTAGCGGTCCGCCCCGGCTTCGCCCGTGGTACATATTTACGTTTTCTCTACATAAGAACCATCCTCGTACTTCAAGGAATGTAATAGAAAAGAATTATCGAAATCGGTTCAGCCGTTCACACGTGATGCCGTGACAACGCGAAACGGGTGCGGACCCGCCGCCTTTTTATAGCTCCCGCCGCGAAGCGCGTCGAACGCGGCAACTGATACACAAAAATAATCCTTATGGCATGTAATTCACGCGCGATGACTTATAGCGTATTTCATGTATAACTTTGGTGTTTCTACACCGATTTACATGATTCTTTTACTATAACCTGCCCAGGAGTATGAAGAATAATTGTGCCAAATTTCGTTAAAATCCGTCGTGTAGTTTTTGTTTCTATAACGAATATACAGACAGACAGACAGACAGACAGACAGACAGACAGACAGACAGACAGACAGACAAAAATTTTACTGATTGCATTTTTGGCATCAGTAGCGATCCCTTATCACCCCTTCATAGTTTTTTTTTAAATATATTTCATGTACAGAATTGGCCTCTCTACAGATTTATTATAAGTATAGATTATACCGCCATACTTCCTTGAACTGTACCGCACTGATCCGAGTAAAGACGGACAGGTGCACAAGCAATTCATCGGTTTTTTCATTCCACACCGGACCGTAAAAAATCGGAATGCCGGACAGTAAAATTCCTTGTAGTGCACAAGCGCCCTGACAGACGCGGCGAAGTGAAATATATGTATTGTTATGGTGGCAGTACACATGGGGCCAACGTGTTGGGCCAACGGGTTGGGCCAACGTGTAGAGAGCTACTTGGCGGTATGTTGGCTTCATTAGCCTAGTTGGCGCCAATATTGGCAGGCCATCACAATGTTGTCGGTTTTTTGTGCACACATCAAAGGATCTTGGCGTGGTCCGCAAACAGCGTTCACACGTTGGTGTCTTGTTCAGTTTGTTGTTACTCGTCAGCGGAGACAGTATCGTTGCGCGTCAATGAAATTTACGTTTCCATGTTCCGATAGCGATGGCGGCGCCGATGTGGACAAGCAATGAGGTTTTACAATTCATAGAATTGTATCGACATGAAGGATTAATTTGGAATCCACGGCATGAACTACATAAAAATAAAAACCATATGACTCAATAAATTAGATGTTTTATTTTATATTTATTATATTATTCTAGATGTTATTCATAACTCACTTTCATAAATTTGCGATAAAAAATGAATATATTTATAAAATTAGTATACAGGGTGTCCCACTATTGGTATACTAAGCGCAAAAGGACTTGTAGTTTTGCATACACTAATTACGTAAAAAATAATTAAACAACAAAATTACTTCCATGTTGAAAATCCATGTTTTCTTTTCTAGCTTCGCGCAACCGGCATATAACGCTTTTCTAATGTGAGCATTTTGTCTATGAAAACATAATCTTAAACGATAGCTCACGTGCTGGTGGCAAAGCTGGGTGGGTTGCTTGTTAGGGGTGTGCACACTACACATAGAGTTTTAAGAGTTCATCTATTTGAAATAAAAAATGCGTCTGGAATTTTATAAGTATTTTTTACGTACTCAGCGTATGCAAAACTATAACCTCCTTTGAGCTTAGTATACCAACAGTGGGACACCCTGTATATATTATACAGGGTGTCCCACTATTGGTATACTAAGCGCGAAGGAACTTGTAGTTTTGCATACACTGATCACGTAAAAAATACTTAAAAAAAAATTGGGTCCAAAATTTTTTGCTAAATTTTTCCTGAAAATCCATGCTTTCTTCTCTAGCTTCGCACAGCCGGCATATACTGCTTCTCTAATATGAGCATTTTGTCTATGAAAACATAATCTTAAACGATAGCTCACGTGCTGGTGGCAAAGTTGGGCAGGTCGCTTGTTTTGGGTGTACACATAGAGTTTTAAGAATTCATCTATTTGAAAAAAAAAATGCGTCTGGATTTTTTTAATTATTTTTTACGTACTCAGCGTATGCAAAACTATAACCTCCTTTGAGCTTAGTATACCAACAGTGGGACACCCTGTATAATAGTATGAATCACTTACTTTTGCTTAAAAATTAAATAACAATATTATACAATGAGCATGATTTTGATCAAATTGTGCTTTATTACATAAAAATAATTATCAAATATCACCAATTAATACATCCGTCCATACTCTTTTAAGTTTCGTTTTATAGGTAGTTAAAATTAAATTAAATGTAAAATGTACACATTATAAACATTTGAAAAAATCTAAACATATTTTTTAATAATGTTTTATACAGAAATAAAAAAAAGGAAAATAAAGATCGGTATCATCGCAGACGGCTGAGTAGGTACACTTATTGTTATTGGTGCACATATACATAATAATTAAACGCACTCTGTAAATAAATTGCCGCGGCTGCAAGAAATTCTACGGACTACGTCCATCTTTGAAGCGCCAATGCATGCATGCAATGCATGTGTAATGCCGCTATTAGACGTAGGTAACTTTTGATTTTATTTTTTTGCGGATGAATAATTGTCATGAATTTAGTCACATTTCATGTCCGAACATGCTTAGCTGTCGAGTAAAATTCTGCTCTCTTTTGAATCGTGGCGCATTCGTACCGCGTACGAAATTAAGAATCGTGAAGTCGGGAACCTTTCATGATACTGCTTTGATTTTTAAAGTAAACTAAATCTTTACCAACATTTTTTGAATTGGACTTTAATAATATAATCTGGCTAGAGGTCATATTTACGCCAAAAACCGACGTGGGCAATGTTGGCAATAAGTGCAGATAACTTTGCCTGCCCTCAAAAACAGACAAAAAATGGATTAATCATTAAATGTTGAAGAATAATGAAATTTGCTACAACAATATAATATGCACACGATCTAAGAAAAACATATTAAGTATGCTAACAGAAAATACTAACATTTCCATAGAATTTTTTTGCGGAAATTGAAATTACTTATTTAAAAAAAGTGGGCAATGTTGGCATATTTCACGGTAATAATAGTTCGCACACCTGAGCGCAAACGTGCGCGGGCACGGCGAGCGGCTCGTGCGGCTCGGCGGGCGCGGCGGGCGCGGGCTCGGGCGGCGCCGCGCCGGCCCGCCGCAGCGCCGCGTCCACCGCCGCCGCCAGCTGTGCCGCGCGCTCCGGCCGGCTCTCCACCACACCTGTCGGCGACGCTGTCGTTAGTCGTCACCTTATCGACCATTGCACAATATGAAAGCCTTTCGTGAAATTATATTAAGATAAAATAATATGGACTAAAACAAAAAAAATAGCTGAGCGAGTAACCGAGTATTAATCGGGGCACTAACAATGTTGGCAGTAATAATTACATATTATTACAATATTTTTAAAAAGTTTCTTCATGATTCTTCAGTGATTTCTTTATGTGTCTTTATAATTATTAATTACATAATATAATGAACTAGCTATGCCCGCTCCCATTTGTCTTTATAGTGATGATATTATGTAGCTTTTAGCTTTCCTCGATAAAATATAACACACATTTTCAAATGGGATCCGTAATATCTGAGATTAGCGCGTTCAAGCAAACAAACAAACTGTATAATACATATTATTAGTACATATATAATTATAGGCTTCTCAAAAGTTTGGCTAATTTATTCTTACCGATGCGGACGTCCTGTGCAGCGCTGAGGACGACTGTCACCAGCAGGATGAAGAACATCATAATGTCACATTCACAACAATTGGTTAATTGTAATGTGCATATTATTTATTATTATTATAACGTCACGTGTGTGCCTCGTGCCGGCGCAGTTCGATGCGGCGCGTGTCTGCGGCTCTGCGCGCCCGCCGCCCGCGGCTCGCCACTCTCCGCTCCTCACATTGCTATTTTCAATCTGGAACACGTCACGTCGCGTCTCGCCACCGAACACACACATCTACACAAATACCCTATTCCATTTTGTCGTAACCGAAATGGGTTAACTTCAAAAGTACAATATAATTCAACACAGGTTTGGTCAGTGGCCATATTAGCGCCACAAACGAAAAATAAAATAGACGCCATGAGACCCTACCGCAGTAAACTGTAAAACAGTTTCATCATTCTTTATACTTGCGTATGTATGTATAATTTTGAATGTATTATAATTAATTATTAAGGTTACGATTTTTTTAAAACGGTCACTTAACACTTTGTACGTTCGAAATTCAAATAAATCGCGCGCGTAAATTCTACGACACTGTACCAATTTTGTCATTGTTTTTACTTTTTTCGTATCAATCTCGATTTTTTTTTAATCTTTATTTAACGAGCCTACTCACAATATGAATATGTCGCTCAGATACACACATACTTATAATATTTTATTTTTTTATAATATTTTACACGCTAATAACTACATAAATTCAGTAATTGAATAATAATAATTATATCTAGCTACAAATTTAAGGAGACTGATCCGAGGCAAACCTTATTTTATATAATTTGATGATAAGTTTTATTTCTTTCGCATGGGGGTTAGATAAAATAATATTAATGTCAGCAAACGTTTTTAATATGTTGTTACACTCGGATGATTTTAATTTTTTATTACTGAATAATTTTAAATTGAGTAGTTATGTACTGAAGTTGTAATAAAAATTGACAATTCCTTATTTAAAACAAATGTTTATTAAAATCTGGAAAAATTCAATGATTCGTGAAAATAAATTGTAAATGAACAGTCAGTAGTGTCGTGCGCGAGAGACAAGACTTTGTGTTCCATTGTTGTAGTCGTGGTTATATTATATAATAATAATAATAAATAAGTGCGTAGGGATGTGACGACCCCATCGCCCACGGTTGGAATATCTATTGTCTACGTGACAACAGATATTCCACCCGTGCAGTCAGTTAACCCGCAGGACACCTTGTGGCGGGGTGTCGGGGAGCAGCGACCCCGCGGGAACCGAGTGCTCCCGGGGGAGGCCCCTGTCTTCATCTCCGGCTTGCCTTCACCGGCTGGTCGGAGTGAAGCCTGACGAGGACAGGACCCCCACCTCTGGCTTGCCTTGACCGGCCGGCCAGAGTGGAGTCGCGAGAGCTTTTAGCTCGAAGGGTGGATGCGAAGCGTAAGTGGCGAGTGGGCACGTGATGCTGGACCCTCAGGGAGCGCGTGATCGTCGTAGTCCAGGGACGCCTCTCCACCCTTAGCTGCTCACAATATGTTGCCCCCTTGTCGCACTATTGCAGCGACTTATTTCGGGGGCCCATACAGTGACAGGGCGAGTCACCACCTGCCAACATATTTTTACTTTCTTTTAGTAGAAAGGCAGGCCATAGTTTCCCATAGTCCCCGATACCAGTCCATTTAGCATCCCAATCCATAGCCCAGTTATTAAATTTCCATACCCTGCAATAGTCCTACATCGGCCGCGGACTGCCTAGGACTGTATCTCTATAGTGCAGTCATGGGCAGGCTGCGGCTGGTGTCCCACAACACATTAAAATTCTCGAAAGGGCCTCTGCGTGTTGGATCCGTGTCCCCACGTAAGCCTTCCAAAGATCCGGGTACCGTCCTTCTGGTGGTACCCGAGTATTATGGAACAGAGAAACATAATAATAAATAATAAATAAATAAAATATTTATTCACAAACACATGTTTTTTTTCAATACCTGTACAGCTATGTCTGATAAAGAAATAATCTATACTATTACTAGCGGTCCGCCCCGGCTTCGCCCGTGGTACATATGAAAAATAGATGTTGGCCGATTCTCAGACTTACCCGATATGCACAGAAAATTTCATGAGAATCGGTCCACCCGTTTCGGAGGAGTATGCAGACTAACATTGTGACACGAGAATTTTATATATAAGACTAGCGGTCCGCCCCGGCTTCGCCCGTGGTACACATGAAAAATAGATGTTGGCCGATTCTCAGACTTACCCGATATGCACAGAAAATTTCATGAGAATCGGTCCACCCGTTTCGGAGGAGTATGCAGACTAACATTGTGACACGAGAATTTTATATATAAGATAATATATAAGATAATATAATCTATACTTACTTATAATATTATAAAGCTGAAGAGTTTGTTTGTTTTTTGTTTGAACGCGCTAATCTCAGAAACTACTGGTCCGATTTGAAAAACTCTTTCGTGTTAGATAGCCCATTTATCGAGGAAGGTTATAAGGCTCTATATCATCACCCTAAAACCAAAAGGAGCGTAGCCATGCGGGTGAAACCGCGAAGCGCAGCTAGTAATACATAATGCAGTGGAGGCTCAGTCGTGAGGACTTAGTACTTCAAATCGATAAGTAGGTCGATCACGACCAGGAAAGTGTGCATGAAATTGATTTTTCAATTTATCTTGAGCCGCAAGGGCATAACAACATTACTGCTAAACGGTGAAGGAAAATATCGTGAGGAAACCGAGTACCGACATGTCGAAGAATCAAAAGTTCGACATGTGACATCTACTAACCCGCACTTGGCAAGCGGTAGATCCTGTACCCTCATAGTAGGCCCGTGTCCCAGCAGTGGGAATGTATGTTGGCTGATGGTGATGATAATGATGATGAATAATGCATACAGAAAGAGAATAATAAAGATTTTTCGCAGTTTGTGGGTTATGCAAAAAATTAAAATTTTCAGAGTTCTGTATACGGTGCTATTTTATGAAAATAATTTGGAAAATCCAAAAGTGCACGCCTCATAATTTTTTTTTAATAAATATTTATTAATTATTATTTTTGTTTATTTAATAACAATTAAACCACATCGAATCAGACCCTGAAAAATGAAAGGGTTCTATTCCTGAGCATACTCAAGCGTAAGAGAAAAAAAAAGACTCGATTAGTAAAGTATTTCGGTCGCTATCGTGTTAACAAGAAAAAGGATCCGTACATACAGACACACGGACGTCCAAGACAGAACTTTTTTAAACTGTTTTTTAACTAGTTTAAATAACAAAAATGACATCAAAAATATCATGAATGTTAAAAATAGTGTTTTTTCTTAATATGTGTGTGTATGTATTATCTTACAAGTGCAATGTATGATACATAAAGACATTTTAAGTTTGAAAAATCAGATGTTTTGCGCGAAGTGACAGTAGTACCCACCTCAACGCTTCGCTTATGAGGCGTGCAAAACCCTGTGAAAAAACCTGACTTGTGGACGACCGAGATCGCCACGGTTTTTGTTAGAACAGATTATTTTGATGAGACGTCCAATAATTTCCTGTACGAAACTCTCGATTGTGGTAGCTAACAGAGATAACAAGGATAAAATGTTTTGATTTGATGGTTCTCAAATATTTATTACTAACTGAATTTTTTTAATCACTTGCAAAAATGGGCGATGGATCCTTCATCCTGAACTATTTGGGAAGATAAATAAATAATAATCCATTGAAATGTTACAAATTACAATTTTCTTTTTTTTGTAAACAGGGAACATTTTACCCCAAACCAACTCTCTCCCTACAAATTCCCCACACCTAGGGTTGCCATTGCAACACCCTGGGTGAGTTAAAATTTAACATTCTCAACCTATTAAAGAATTCAGACGTTTCACAGAACGTCTTGTTCTTAGCTTCTGGAGCTAAGAAAAAGACGTATCAGTGAGACGGGAGAGACCAAAGAACCTAAGAACCAAGCGTCCAAACAACAAACGAACCAATGATCTATGAACCAACCCTATATTTAGATTCGTTGCTACACTGACCCTTCTATATATGGACTCGAGAAAAAACAATTATAGTGCGATACAGAAATACTTTAAATAAATTACCGCCATCTATAATCACCACTCAAGTAATATTAATTATATCGAACGATCTGTCGTGAACACTCCATTAAGCCATTTTTAGGACAGTACTATAGAAATGACGATTAAAATAAATTTTACATTAAATTAATTTTTATCTATTTATGCGTTAATATTTATTATTTATATAATGAAAATGTTTATATTTGGAAACAAGGCCATCTATGCGACGGATGAAAAACTTTAATAAACGCAGCAGCACTCTGTGATTAAAGTCCACCCAAAAGGGCCGGGGTTCGAGCCCGGGTGGGCATGCTAATTATTATTTTTTAGTTTATCTGCGAGTTATCGACATCAGATCATATTATAATTTATATACCCTATTTAGATGTATTGTGTGGATTTGTAGTGTATTTTTTTTATCTTTTAGACTCACTTAAGACCTTAATATGTAAAAAGTAATTATTATTATTCTTTATTCTTGTAAATTACTGCTTAGGGAGGATAATAGTTATAAAAGGTAGTTACAACTTATTTTTTTTTTACATTTCTATATTAAAATATAATACATTAAACTACATAATATAACAATTTTAAAACAGCATAATTTTATTTTATTTTACTTGTGTACGTGAAGTTTTTGTTGTTTTTACCCTAAATACTTCAAAGACGGTGTTAGACAAGGTGTCTTAAATAAAAATAAAAGTAAATAACAAAATAACTACATAAAAATAATTGTTCAACCGAGTTTTATAGTGCGGATTAGCGTTAAAATCTTATCTCGTATATTTTATTAACCGTATGTTCAATTTCACTAAATTTGGTATGTATAGATTCGCATCAATAAGAACTTTTATTTGAAATTAATATTGTGAAAATTTATCAACCCGCTGAGGAGGAGTAGGGGCAAATCACTTCCAAAAGCGCTAAATCTCTCCCTCTAATAATTAATTAACCAGTTAATGAATATTATTGATTTTGGTGTCTACGGATGCGCAATAGCGAGATCTATCGTTTGATAATAATTTCATGAGCATTTGCTTACTTGTTTAGGAGAAAATGAGGAAAATCAGGTTGGGTGCCACCTCTCATATCTATTGAACTGGGCTATGCACCCCATTCAATTTGGTGTCCAGGGATGCGGCCCAAAAATTCTTTTCATTTGATACCAAATTTGCAAAAATCCGCCGAGCGGTTTAGGAGAAATCGGCGAAAAACGAAACGCAGCGAAGTCCACATCACTTAGGCACATCAACTCGGTTTGCACAATTTTATACCTATTTTTTTTAAATTTTTTTTTGAATAGAAAAATGATAACTGAAGGAGAATATTTGAAAATTTTTGAATTTGGACTTCTACAAAAGGCTACAGGAATATTTTAAGTTCCTGTTTTTTTTTTTTTTTTTTTTTAAGTTGTTATAGAGAAACCTACCCAGGCCAGAAACCTAACCTAACTTTGACATTAACCTAACCTAAACTAACCTAACTTTGACAGTAACCTAACCAAAATTAACCTAACTTTGACATTAACCTAACCTAAACTAACCTAACTTTGACATTAACCTAACCTAAACTAACCTAACTTTTGTAGAAACCTAACCAAAACTAACCTAACTATTATAGAAACCTCACCAACACTAACCTAAGTTTTTCAGCAACCTCACCTACAGTAACCTAAGTTTTTCAGCAACCTCACCTACAGTAACCTAAGTTTTACAGCAACCTCACCTACACTAACCTAACTTCTATACAAACCTCACCTAAACTAACCTAAGTTTTGTAGAAACCTCTAAACTAACCTAATTTTTGTAGAAACCTAACCTACACTAACCTAACTATTATAGAAACCTCACCAACACTAACCTAAGTTTTTCAGCAACCTCACCTACAGTAACCTAAGTTTTTCAGCAACCTCACCTACAGTAACCTAAGTTTTTCAGCAACCTCACCTACACTAACCTAACTTCTATACAAACCTCACCTAAACTAACCTAAGTTTTGTAGAAACCTCTAAACTAACCTAATTTTTGTAGAAACCTAACCTACACTAACCTAACTTAAACTAACTAGAAACTAATCTAGAAAAACTACCAAACTAACCTATTACAGAAAAGTTAGGTTAACCTAACCTAACTTTTAGGTAGTTTGGTAGATTTTCTTTAAAAGTTAGGTTAGGTTAGGTTAGGTTAGGTTAGGTTAGGTTAGGTTAGGTTAGGTTAGGTTAGGTTAGGTTAGGTTAGGTTAGGTTAGGTTAGGTTAGGTTAGGTTAGGTTAGGTTAGGTTAGGTTAGGTTAGGTTAGGTTAGGTTAGGTTAGGTTTTTTTTTTTTTTTTTTATAAAGCACCCGCCATCGCAGGGTGTTGTCTGCTTTTTCTCTAGAGTATAGTCTAGAGACATTTATTTTCTTTAATCAATAATTAACACAATTTTCTTTATTTACAATATGGGCACATAATATTAAAATACAATTAAATTTTAAATACGAATTTACAATATACAAAAAAATTTTCAAAATAATAATAAAATACAATAATTAAAAGTCACTTTAAAATTAACAATTCAAACAATACAATAAAAATAAAACCAATACAAGTAAATATACAAATTAACACGGCACAACAATAAAACTTAACCCTAACATCACAGCTTATCACAGTTTCTTTTGTTTACCACCCCAACAATGTATTTACAATATTCCAGGAATTCAGATCTCGTATCATCCCCCAGGGCCGCGGGCAGATTCTCACCCGTCATCGCGATGCCCAATTTTTGCTCAATAACATATCTATCTCTTGCAAAAATCGGACACTCGAGCAACAGGTGAGAAACCGTCTCGTCGACTCCGGGCTGACACAGGCACGATGGATTCTCCTTCAGCTTGAATCTGTTCAAGTAGAAGGCGAATCCACCGTGTCCAGTCAGTGCTTGTGTGGTGTGGTGTGTGATGTCTATTTTCCGTACTATTTTGTATGCAGCAGCAGCGCTTGGGAAAAAGAGCTTCGTGCCTCCAGCCGTCTCCCCCACATCATATCTCCTGTCCCATTCCCCGATCGTATCCTGTCTCAGGATACGCTTGACGAATGAAACAGGACACAGATCGTAGTCGGGTTTCTTCTTCGACCCCAGAGCGGCCTCCTTGGCTAACTGGTCCACTCTTTCGTTCCCCCTTAGCCCTGCGTGCGCCTTGATCCAAAACAGAGCGACCTCCCGCCTCTGCGAAGCAGCTTTTCGGAGGGCCGCCCTTGTTTGCACAGCAAGGGGGTGGGGGGAACCGAGTGTGACTGCCTGGAGGGCCGATCTGGAGTCGCTGAAGATGCCGACCTTCGACACTCCACTCTTGCAGGCTCTAATTACTGCTCTTTGGAGCGCTAGGAGTTCGGCCTGGTAGACGGTGCAATACGGCGGCAAAGCAAGCTTGACGGCCTTCGTCTCGGCCTCCCCCTCCCATACGGAAAGGGCGGCTCCGACTCGACCCTCAATCTTGCTGCCGTCCGTGTAGATCCTATGTACGTGGCTATTAGCCACGTCGGAATACGAGTCCTCGTCCACCAGCCCGAACCCCAGCCCTTCCTGCTCTGCCGGATGTGGGTCCTCAATCGCCGGAGCCATTCTTTCCACCTCCCTGTCTCCCAACGCTGGGTGCGACACCCCCTTCTTGATCCCATATAATCTCGAGACTTCGAGTATTCTGAGATCAAGGGGGAGTATCCCAGCCAACAGCATAGCTGAGTTCAGGGAGACGGTCCGATATGCTCGGCAGATCTTTTGGGCGAAGCCCCGTTGTACGGTGTTCAGCCTTTTTTGGACCCCCATCTTTTCCACGGTGGGTGCCCACGCTGCCGATGCATACATAATAGTCGGTTCGATAACAGCTACATAAATAGTCCTAATAATATCTGGGCTAAGTCCCCAACCAACTCTGGCTGCCCTAGCCAAGAGTTTATATCGGGCGATTGCCTTTTGGCATACCGTCCCGACGTGGGCGTTGAAAGTGAGGCCGCTGTCAATTGTAAGGCCCAGTATTTTAATATGTGAAAAATATTTAATTTCCACACTCCCCATAGCGAGCCGTGGCACGTCATATTTTAACCTCCTCGTCGAAAGGAGGGCACAAGTTTTGTGTGGTGCAAAATTTAATTTGTTATCTTTACCCCATTCGTGTATTACGTTTAGGACACGGTTCGCTTTTCCTTCTATTTCAAGGGCCGTATCACCCTCAAAGACCAACACAATGTCGTCGGCGAACGCTTGACAGAATACTCCCATCTCCTCTAACATCCATAGCAGAGGGTCCAGCAAGAGGTTCCACAGGATTGGTCCACCTATGGATCCCTGCACGCACCCCTTGCTGGTCCCCCTACTTACTTCCACGCCCGCATATCTAACTTTCACCCCCCTTTCACTCAGGTAGCTGCTGATCACCCGCCTCACGTTCCCCGGGCACCCAACTTCAGCCAGCCGCACCTTTATGGCTGGCCACCAGGCGCTGTCGAAGGCTCCCTCTATGTCCAGCGATACCACAACAGAAATCTTCTTCTCCTCCCTCATATTTCTGATGTGGTTCACTAGTCTATAGAGGGCGTCCTCGGTGCTCCTCTGTGGCATAAAGCCATACTGGTGGGGGCTTATTTTGGGCAACAGGTAAAACCTGAGTCGGCCGACCAGCATCTTTTCGAAGATTTTGCCGAGAACAGGTAAGAGGCCGATCGGTCGATAGGCTTTCGGTACCCGATATGATTCCCTGCCCGGCTTTCGCAGTATAACCACGGTCGCCCACTTCCACTGTGCGGGGAAGTAGGCGGCAGAGAGGCATCTGTTGAGCAAGGCAAGGAACCATCCCGGGTTACAATCCACAGCGTGCTGACAGATGTCGGCCGTGAGGCCATCCGCCCCGGGGGCCTTCTTGGGGTTGAAGGACCTTACGGCTCTCTTCAACTCCTCCATGATGAAAGGAGGGTCATCCGGGCCCGCCGGTGGTTCGGTGTCCAAGGACTCCGCACACCCGCGCACCCGACGATGTCCCTCACTTTCACCACTTTCCTGGTCCTCGGGGTAGAAGGTCTCCGCCAACAGTTCTGCCGAGCTCCGGGCATCGAGGGTCTCACCGCCCCTCGAAAGGGGCAGATCCTCCTCTCTCCCTGTGGCTCTATTAAGCACCCTGTAGATGCCCTCCCAGACCCCCTCCCTATCCTGTTTCCGGCAAAACTCCTTCCAACTCTTCTCTTGCGCTTCTTTCACTGCCTTTTCATACATCTCTCTTTCTTCCAGGTACAATCCAACCACGCGGTCTCTGCGATCAGGTGCTGCGTTTCGGATCCTGCGTCTCCTCGTGGCCACCTGCTTCTTCATCTGCGCGAGCTCATCATTCCACCACGACAAGGTGAATTTCTGTGTGTGTTTTTTGGTCGGCATTGTGTCTCTGCATGTCTGTGTGATTGCTTCAGTGTATCTGTCTATTGCGTCATCTATTTGTTGTGTGCTGTGTATTGTGTCTATGTCTTGTATAGTTAATTGTCTGTCCGACATCAGCTGGGTCAGTTTCTCATGAAACTGAGTCCAGTTTGCCTTGTGTGTGTTAAATATGCGTGTAGTTCGTATTATGTTCGTGCCTGTGGATTTATGTTGTCTGATGCCGAAGGATATGCCGTTGTGGTCCGAGCTCGTGAGACTCTCCTCAACCCTCCAGTTGTCCACTCGGTTCAGCAGATCGTCGGAGCACGCTGTCACATCCACGTAGCTAGAGTACCTTTTCCCACCTCTGATGGTATCGAACGTAGGGATGTCCCCGGTGTTGAGTATGTGCATTCCCATTTCTTCCAGTACAGCAGACACATCTCTTCCTCGCGAGTCTTCCACTTCGCCACCCCACCACGGGCTTTTTGCGTTCGCATCGCCTCCCAGGACCATCCTATGGATACCCAGCTCTCTCCCTATCCGCCTAAGATGGTCCAGGTAGAGCCCCACTGGTTTATCGGGCTCGAAGTAGAAGGACACTACAATCATCTCCCAGGCTTTGGTTCTGAGAGTGGCCACAACGATGTTGTTACTGCTAAGGCGTGTATGTAGTTCGACATCCAGTGTGTCGTCGAGTACTACAATACACGCCTTTACTGCTCCACCCCCTTCCCCTTCGCTCTGGAAGATCCTCACTCCATTGTATGTCCTCATACTTTTCGCCCCACCAACGTAGGGCTCTTGCAGCAATGCTACGCATGCCTTACGCTTGGTGGCTTCGAGCAGTAGCTCCCGTGTGGCGATTTGGCTTCGCTGGAGATTGGCCTGCAGCATTCGGTACTGGAAGGACTCACCTTGGGCAACCTTAGCAATACGCTACCGCCGATCTGGCCAGAGCATCCCACCTCTTTCTTTCCGTACACTCTCTGTCAAAGGCGCTGTGCTCTGCGCTGCCTTTCTTAGCCTTTATGCAGTTGATGCATTGAGGCACTTCTCCCCGCAGCCACTTGTCGCACTCGGTCTTCATGTGAGGACCAGCGCAGTGGCTGCATCGTTCCTTCTCTTCCCTACACATTCGTCTCGTATGCCCGTACCCAAGACAGCGCGAGCACTGCACTAACGGACTTTGATCCATCACTTTCACTCTACTTAGCCCTATATGGGCGTATCCTTCACTCGTGCATCTCTTCCATACCTGTGGACTCACCCTGGCCACTACGTGGTTCTGGAGGTGGTTCCTTGCTTTCATCACGTACGCTACTTCTACCTTTCTCTCTTCCCCCTTCAGGCCCTCAAGGATGCTTGCATTTTGATTACTGAATGCTGTGACGAAATCGTCAACTTCGCATTTCATTACATCCCTGAAGACTAGTAGAGGGCTCTTATTTTTTACATCTTCCACTACTAATCCCTCATTCTTTCTCAGCCTTTCCTTCACCTTGATTCTTTCTTCCTCATTCGCACAGCCGACGACCACCTTCCTGTTCTTCACCTTTCTTACCCTCTCTACTTTCACCCATCCGTCCTTTGCATCCACAGTCTTTCTGATCATTTCTAACACCTCATCACCCGTCTCTTGTTCGTCTTTGGATGACACCATGACCGGGTTAGGTTAGGTTAGGTTAGGTTAGGTTAGGTTAGGTTAGGTTAGGTTAGGTTAGGTTAGGTTAGGTTAGGTTAGGTTAGGTTAGGTTAGGTTAGGTTAGGTTAGGTTAGGTTAGGTTAGGTTAGGTTAGGTTAGGTTAGGTTAGGTTAGGTTAGGTTAGGTTAGGTTAGGTTAGGTTAGGTTAGGTTAGGTTAGGTTAGGTTAGGTTAGGTTAGGTTAGGTTAGGTTAGGTTAGGTTAGGTTAGGTTAGGTTAGGTTAGGTTAGGTTTTTTTTTTTTTTTTTTTTTTTTTTTTTATAAAAGCACCCGCCATCGCAGGGTGTTGTCTGCTTTTTCTCTAGAGTATTGTCTAGAGACATTTATTTTCTTTAATCAAATAATAAACACAATTTTCTTTATTTACAATATGGGCACATAATATTAAAATACAATAAAATTTTAAAATACGAATTCACAATATACTATAAAATTTTCAAAATAATAATAAAATACAATAATTAAAAGTCACTTTAAAATTAACAATTTAAAAATTACAATAAAAATAAAAACCAATACAAATAAATATACAAATTAACACGGCACAACAATAAAACTTAACCCTAACATCACAGCTTATCACAGTTTCGTTTGTTAACCACCCCAACATTGTATTTACAATATTCCAAGAATTCAGTTCTCGTATCATCCCCCAGGGCCGCAGGCAGATTCTCACCCGTCATCGCGATGCCCAATTTTTGCTCAATAACATATCTATCTCTTGCAAAAATCGGACACTCGAGCAACAGGTGAGAAACCGTCTCGTCGACTCCGGGCTGACACAGGCACGATGGATTCTCCTTCAGCTTGAATCTGTTCAAGTAGAAGGCGAATCCACCGTGTCCAGTCAGTGCTTGTGTGGCGTGGTGTGTGATGTCTATTTTCCGAACTATTTTGTATGCAGCAGCAGCGCTTGGGAAAAAGAGCTTCGTGCCTCCAGCCGTCTCCCCCACATCATATCTCCTGTCCCATTCCCCGATCGTATCCCGTCTCAGGATACGCTTGACGAATGAAACAGGACACAGATCGTAGTCGGGTTTCTTCTTCGACCCCAGAGCGGCCTCCTTGGCTAACTGGTCCACTCTTTCGTTCCCCCTTAGCCCTGCGTGCGCCTTGATCCAAAACAGAGCGACCTCCCGCCTCTGCGAAGCAGCTTTTCGGAGGGCCGCTCTTGTTTGCACAGCAAGGGGGTGGGGGGAACCGAGTGTGACTGCCTGGAGGGCCGATCTGGAGTCGCTGAAGATGCCGACTTTCGCCACTCCACTCTTGCAGGCTCTAATTACTGCTCTTTGGAGCGCTAGGAGTTCGGCCTGGTAGACGGTGCAATACGGCGGCAAAGCAAGCTTGACGGCCTTCGTCTCGGCCTCCCCCTCCCATACGGAAAGGGCGGCTCCGACTCGACCCTCAATCTTGCTGCCGTCCGTGTAGATCCTATGTACGTGGCTATTAGCCACGTCGGAATACGAGTCCTCGTCCACCAGCCCGAACCCCAGCCCTTCCTGCTCTGCCGGATGTGGGTCCTCAATCGCCGGAGCCATTCTTTCCACCTCCCTGTCTCCCAACGCTGGGTGCGACACCCCCTTCTTGATCTCATATAATCTCGAGACTTCGAGTATTCTGAGGTCAAGGGGGAGTATCCCAGCCAACAGCATAGCTGAGTTCAGGGAGACGGTCCGATATGCTCTGCAGATTTTTTGGGCAAAACCCCGTTGCACGGTGTTCAGCCTTTTTTGGACCCCCATCTTTTCCACGGTGGGTGCCCACGCTGCCGATGCATACATAATAGTCGGTTCGATAACTGCTACATAAATAGTTCTAATAATATCTGGGCTAAGTCCCCAACCAACTCTGGCTGCCCTAGCCAAGAGTTTATACCGGGCGATTGCCTTTTGGCATACCGTCCCGACGTGGGCGTTGAAAGTAAGGCCGCTGTCAATTGTAAGGCCCAGTATTTTTATATGTGAAAAATATTTAATTTCCACACTCCCCATAGCGAGCCGTGGCACGTCATATTTTAACCTCCTCGTCGAAAGGAGGGCACAAGTTTTGTGTGGTGCAAAATTTAATTTGTTGTCTTTACCCCATTCGTGTATTACGTTTAGGACACGGTTCGCTTTTCCTTCTATTTCAAGGGCCGTATCCCCCTCAAAGACCAACACTATGTCGTCGGCGAACGCCTGACAGAATACTCCCATCTCCTCTAACATCCATAGCAGAGGGTCCAGCAAGAGGTTCCACAGGATTGGTCCACCTATGGATCCCTGCACGCACCCCTTGCTGGTCCCCCTACTCACTTCCACGCCCGCATATCTAACTTTCACTCCCCTTTCACTCAGGTAGCTGCTGATCACCCGCCTCACGTTCCCCGGGCACCCAACTTCAGCCAACCGCACCTTTATGGCTGGCCACCAGGCGCTGTCGAAGGCTCCCTCTATGTCCAGCGATACCACAACAGAAATCTTCTTCTCTTCCCTCATATTTCTGATGTGGTTCACTAGTCTATAGAGGGCGTCCTCGGTGCTCCTCTGTGGCATAAAGCCATACTGGTGGGGGCTTATTTTGGGCAACAGGTAAAACCTGAGTCGGCCGACCAGCATCTTTTCGAAGATTTTGCCGAGAACAGGTAAGAGGCCGATCGGTCGATAGGCTTTCGGTACCCGATATGATTCCTTGCCCGGCTTTCGCAGTATAACCACGGTCGCCCACTTCCACTGTGCGGGGAAGTAGGCGGCAGAGAGGCATCTGTTGAGCAAGGCAAGGAACCATCCCGGGTTACAATCCACAGCGTGCTGACAGATGTCGGCCGTGAGGCCATCCGCCCCAGGGGCCTTCTTGGGGTTGAAGGACCTTACGGCTCTCTTCAACTCCTCCATGATGAAAGGAGGGTCATCCGGGCCCGCCGGTGGTTCGGTGTCCAAGGACTCCGCACACCCGCGCACCCGACGATGTCCCTCACTTTCACCACTTTCCTGGTCCTCGGGGTAGAAGGTCTCCGCCAACAGTTCTGCCGAGCTCCGGGCATCGAGGGTCTCACCGCCCCTCGAAAGGGGCAGATCCTCCTCTCTCCCTGTGGCTCTATTAAGCACCCTGTAGATGCCCTCCCAGACCCCCTCCCTATCCTGTTTCCGGCAAAACTCCTTCCAACTCTTCTCTTGCGCTTCTTTCACTGCCTTTTCATACATCTCTCTTTCTTCCAGGTACAATCCAACCACGCGGTCTCTGCGATCAGGTGCTGCGTTTCGGATCCTGCGTCTCCTCGTGGCCACCTGCTTCTTCATCTGCGCGAGCTCATCATTCCACCACGACAAGGTGAATTTCTGTGTGTGTTTTTTGGTCGGCATTGTGTCTCTGCATGTCTGTGTGATTGCTTCAGTGTATCTGTCTATTGCGTCATCTATTTGTTGTGTGCTGTGTATTGTGTCTATGTCTTGTATAGTTAATTGTCTGTCCGACATCAGCTGGGTCAGTTTCTCATGAAACTGAGTCCAGTTTGCCTTGTGTGTGTTAAATATGCGTGTAGTTCGTATTATGTTCGTGCCTGTGGATTTATGTTGTCTGATGCCGAAGGATATGCCGTTGTGGTCCGAGCTCGTGAGACTCTCCTCAACCCTCCAGTTGTCCACTCGGTTCAGCAGATCGTCGGAGCACGCTGTCACATCCACGTAGCTAGAGTACCTTTTCCCACCTCTGATGGTATCGAACGTAGGGATGTCCCCGGTGTTGAGTATGTGCATTCCCATTTCTTCCAGTACAGCAGACACATCTCTTCCTCGCGAGTCTTCCACTTCGCCACCCCACCACGGGCTTTTTGCGTTCGCATCGCCTCCCAGGACCATCCTATGGATACCCAGCTCTCTCCCTATCCGCCTAAGATGGTCCAGGTAGAGCCCCACTGGTTTATCGGGCTCGAAGTAGAAGGACACTACAATCATCTCCCAGGCTTTGGTTCTGAGAGTGGCCACAACGATGTTGTTACTGCTAAGGCGTGTATGTAGTTCGACATCCAGTGTGTCGTCGAGTACTACAATACACGCCTTTACTGCTCCACCCCCTTCCCCTTCGCTCTGGAAGATCCTCACTCCATTGTATGTCCTCATACTTTTCGCCCCACCAACGTAGGGCTCTTGCAGCAATGCTACGCATGCCTTACGCTTGGTGGCTTCGAGCAGTAGCTCCCGTGTGGCGATTTGGCTCCGCTGGAGATTGGCCTGCAGCATTCGGTACTGGAAGGACTCACCTTGGGCAACCTTAGCAATACGCTACCGCCGATCTGGCCAGAGCATCCCACCTCTTTCTTTCCGTACACTCTCTGTCAAAGGCGCTGTGCTCTGCGCTGCCTTTCTTAGCCTTTATGCAGTTGATGCATTGAGGCACTTCTCCCCGCAGCCACTTGTCGCACTCGGTCTTCATGTGAGGACCAGCGCAGTGGCTGCATCGTTCCTTCTCCTCCCTACACATTCGTCTCGTATGCCCGTACCCAAGACAGCGCGAGCACTGCACTAACGGACTTTGATCCATCACTTTCACTCTACTTAGCCCTATATGGGCGTATCCTTCACTCGTGCATCTCTTCCATACCTGTGGACTCACCCTGGCCACTACGTGGTTCTGGAGGTGGTTCCTTGCTTTCATCACGTACGCTACTTCTACCTTTCTCTCTTCCCCCTTCAGGCCCTCAAGGATGCTTGCATTTTGATTACTGAATGCTGTGACGAAATCGTCAACTTCGCATTTCATTACATCCCTGAAGACTAGTAGAGGGCTCTTATTTTTTACATCTTCCACTACTAATCCCTCATTCTTTCTCAGCCTTTCCTTCACCTTGATTCTTTCTTCCTCATTCGCACAGCCGACGACCACCTTCCTGTTCTTCACCTTTCTTACCCTCTCTACTTTCACCCATCCGTCCTTTGCATCCACAGTCTTTCTGATCATTTCTAACACCTCATCACCCGTTTCTTGTTCGTCTTTGGATGACACCATGACCGAATGCAGGGCTCTTGCCTCGGGGAGTTTCTCTATGACTCCCCTCGAGACAACGCCCGCATAACTCGCCGTTTTGGCGACAGTCATGTTGCCCTCCAAAAGCGAGCTCAATTTGTCCATTTTATTTTCATTCTCCCGCATGCTTACTCTCATCTCTTCCATTCTTGTCATCATCTCTTTCATACTTTCTTTCATTCCTTCACTTAGGTCCAGATTTCTCACCAATGCGTCGTCAACTACGCTGGGACCAGCATCGGATGGCGGGGGGGGATGTATAGGGTCCCCACTACGCCCTCCACTACCAGCCCTGGCATTGGTGAGTTCAAACTCCACCTCTTTTATTATTTCATACATCCTTTCTAGCGCCGTAACAACCCCATCCTTTATGTCGGTCTTTAAATTTCGAGACTCGCGCAGGTGGGCTTTCCCTTTCAGCAGAAGGGCTTTCCCTTCTGCAGTCCGACTTTTAGGTGTTGCAGGCTTCTTCACTGGTTCGGAGATAGTGAACGTGTCACTGGCACGCCTCTGGGGAGTGTGGATCATGATGACTTAGGGGGAAAAAAAAAAAAAAAAAAAAAAAAAAAAAAAAACCCCGGTCAATAATAATTATTCTTAACACTATTAGGTCTCCCAATAGGGGAGATACCTGTCACTAATTACAATTAAAAAAAAATTTTAATATCACAGATATAAATATAAGATATAAAATATTAATAAAAAAATATAAAATATTAATAGGTCACTGATAGTTAAAAATGGTCAACTTAACACTATTAGGTCTCCCAATAGGGGAGATACCTGTCAATAATTACGATTAAAATAAATATCACAGATATAAATATAAGATATAAAATAATAATATTAAAATATAATATAAAATACAAATATAAAATATTAATAGGTCACTGATAGTTAAAAATTGTCAACTTAGCACTATTTAAAATATTAATAAAATATTAATATTAATACGTCCGTAATAATTACAATTGGTCAACAATAAAATAAAATAAAAAAGAAAATGAGCAGCAAATACTAATATGATATTAGTAATACCTAATAAGTATTATAGTCTATAGTTCAGTTTAAAAAGTCAATCTATAAGTTATACGATATTATTATCGTACGGTTCGACCTACTAAGCTAGCACTAGCTTACTAAAGCTAGCTAGTCAGTACTAACCACTCAAGTCAATAATTAATAATTATTATTATTACTTAAGACTATCAGGTCTCCCAATAGGGGAGTCGCCTGTTTATGATTTAAGATAGAATTAATATATAGATAAGATCAAAATGAATACATATATGGACAAATAATACCTATGAATAAAAGATAATAATATTATAATATTATTGTGTTGTGTGATATAATATGGTCCCTAAGCACTCAGTATATAATGCCTTAGTCTAACAGCTACACCAAAAATGATGTAGCTGGTCTATTTTTACAAAATACTAATATACAAATACAAAATATAAATTAGGTTAAAAAGAAAACATTAATTCGCCACCACGTGTTTACTGTTTTGTTGATTGCACCCGTGACCTACTTAGATATTTCTCCCGAAATACGTTATGAGGAGTTAAGATAATTTATTATCTTTGTGCGGGAAGGTGTATGGAATATCCCAGCACTAATTTAAGTAGGAAACACGGTGGGGGGAAAGGAGAAAAGTATAGTTTTGGCGGAAGAAAGTTTCTACTTTTAGGTTAAAACACTCTTTGGTGTCTATCTTCGCCAATTTTCAACCGATTTCCTCGGGACAAAAACCACAACCTTTATTTTGATAAGACGCGTCTATTTGCACTTGTATCGTTTCACCATGCACTGAGTTAGGGAGGATTGCCACCGCCCGGCTTGCCGAAAATTGTTTGTTTTACCTTATGTATGGGTCCAAAAAATCCCAAAATTTTCACAGGCACTCGTATCACCAACACACACAACACTGCAGTTACGGTTCGCGAAGTCCCCGATATAAATCGGGACTTCCCAGCGACGCCGTACTTTTTGTTGATTTCGTAAAAATTTCTTTTGGTGATTACTTTTTACTGGCTCGAGCGATTTTAAAACCGTTTTCGCGTCCGTATTAGCTGTTGAAACGCGCATCTACTGGTATATCACACTGGTGTGTAAGATGAAAAAATACCACTTTTACAGAAAATAAACTTAAGAGCGATGCGATTTCGCTGTCTACGGACCGCGTTCGGGCAAATGACGGTTAGGTTAGGTTAGGTTAGGTTAGGTTAGGTTAGGTTAGGTTAGGTTAGGTTAGGTTAGGTTAGGTTAGGTTAGGTTAGGTTAGGTTAGGTTAGGTTAGGTTAGGTTAGGTTAGGTTAGGTTAGGTTAGGTTAGGTTAGGTTAGGTTAGGTTAGGTTAGGTTAGGTTAGGTTAGGTTAGGTTAGGTTAGGTTAGGTTAGGTTAGGTTAGGTTAGGTTAGGTTAGGTTAGGTTAGGTTAGGTTAGGTTAGGTTAGGTTAGGTTAGGTTAGGTTAGGTTAGGTTAGGTTAGGTTAGGTTAGGTTAGGTTAGGTTAGGTTAGGTTAGGTTAGGTTAGGTTAGGTTAGGTTAGGTTAGGTTAGGTTAGGTTAGGTTAGGTTAGGTTAGGTTAGGTTAGGTTAGGTTAGGTTAGGTTAGGTTAGGTTAGGTTAGGTTAGGTTAGGTTAGGTTAGGTTAGGTTAGGTTAGGTTTTTTTTTTTTTTTTTTTTTTTTTTTTTTAAAAAGCACCCGCCATCACAGGGTGTTGTGTGCTTTCCTCTGGAATATTGTCCAGAGATGTTTATTTTTCTTTAATCAAATAAATACCAAACAATTCTTTATTAACAATTTAGGCCTAAATTAGTACAAGTAAAGGTAAAAATACAAATTGACAATTTACAATAAATTTCCAACGTAATAATAAGATACTAAAATTAATTAAAAACATTACAAAGAAAATAATAAAATAGAAATACAATAAAAAGAATACACATTAACAATTTACAATAAAATTTCTAAAATTTTCTAGAATTTTCAAAATAATAAAAAATACAATAATTAAAGATCACATTAAAATTTACAATTCAAAGATTACAATAAAAATAAAACCAATACAAATAAATATACAAATTATCACGGCACAACTATCCTAAACTTAACCCTAACATCACAGCTTATCACAGTTTCGTTTGTTAACCACCCCAACAATGTATTTACAATACTCCAAGAATTCAGTTCTCGTCTCATCCCCCAGGGCCGCGGGCAGATTCCCACCCGTCATCGCGATGCCCAATTTTTGCTCAATAACATATCTATCTCTTGCAAAAATCGGACACTCGAGCAACAGGTGAGAAACCGTCTCGTCGACTCCGGGCTGACACAGGCACGATGGATTCTCCTTCAGCTTGAATCTGTTCAAGTAGAAGGCGAATCCACCGTGTCCAGTCAGTGCTTGTGTGGTGTGGTGTGTGATGTCTATTTTCCGTACTATTTTGTATGCAGCAGCAGCGCTTGGGAAAAAGAGCTTCGTGCCTCCAGCCGTCTCCCCCACATCATATCTCCTGTCCCATTCCCCGATCGTATCCCGTCTCAGGATACGCTTGACGAATGAAACAGGACACAGATCGTAGTCGGGTTTCTTCTTCGACCCCAGAGCGGCCTCCTTGGCTAACTGGTCCACTCTTTCGTTCCCCCTTAGCCCTGCGTGCGCCTTGATCCAAAACAGAGCGACCTCCCGCCTCTGCGAAGCAGCTTTTCGGAGGGCCGCCCTTGTTTGCACAGCAAGGGGGTGGGGGGAACCGAGTGTGACTGCCTGGAGGGCCGATCTGGAGTCGCTGAAGATGCCGACCTTCGACACTCCACTCTTGCAGGCTCTAATTACTGCTCTTTGGAGCGCTAGGAGTTCGGCCTGGTAGACGGTGCAATACGGCGGCAAAGCAAGCTTGACGGCCTTCGTCTCGGCCTCCCCCTCCCATACGGAAAGGGCGGCTCCGACTCGACCCTCAATCTTGCTGCCGTCCGTGTAGATCCTATGTACGTGGCTATTAGCCACGTCGGAATACGAGTCCTCGTCCACCAGCCCGAACCCCAGCCCTTCCTGCTCTGCCGGATGTGGGTCCTCAATCGCCGGAGCCATTCTTTCCACCTCCCTGTCTCCCAACGCTGGGTGCGACACCCCCTTCTTGATCCCATATAGTCTCGAGACTTCGAGAATTCTGAGGTCAAGGGGGAGTATCCCAGCCAACAGCATAGCTGAGTTCAGGGAGACGGTCCGATATGCTCGGCAGATCTTTTGGGCGAAGCCCCGTTGTACGGTGTTCAGCCTTTTTTGGACCCCCATCTTTTCCACGGTGGGTGCCCACGCTGCCGATGCATACATAATAGTCGGTTCGATAACAGCTACATAAATAGTCCTAATAATATCTGGGCTAAGTCCCCAACCAACTCTGGCTGCCCTAGCCAAGAGTTTATATCGGGCGATTGCCTTTTGGCATACCGTCCCGACGTGGGCGTTGAAAGTGAGGCCGCTGTCAATCGTTAGGCCTAATATCTTTATTTGAGAAAAGTATTTAATTTCCACATTCCCCATAGCGAGCCGTGGCACGTCAAATTTTAACCTCCTCGTTGAAAGGAGAGCACAAGTTTTATTAGGTGCAAATTTAAGTTTATTTTCCTTTCCCCATTCATCTATTACGTTTAGGACACGGTTCGCTTTTCCTTCTATTTCAAGGGCCGTATCACCCTCAAAGACCAACACAATGTCGTCGGCGAACGCCTGACAGAATACTCCCATCTCCTCTAACATCCATAGCAGAGGGTCCAGCAAGAGGTTCCACAGGATTGGTCCACCTATGGATCCCTGCACGCACCCCTTGCTGGTCCCCCTACTCACTTCCACGCCCGCATATCTAACTTTCACTCCCCTTTCACTCAGGTAGCTGCTGATCACCCGCCTCACGTTCCCCGGGCACCCAACTTCAGCCAACCGCACCTTTATGGCTGGCCACCAGGCGCTGTCGAAGGCTCCCTCTATGTCCAGCGATACCACAACAGAAATCTTCTTCTCCTCCCTCATATTTCTGATGTGGTTCACTAGTCTATAGAGGGCGTCCTCGGTGCTCCTCTGTGGCATAAAGCCATACTGGTGGGGGCTTATTTTGGGCAACAGGTAAAACCTGAGTCGGCCGACCAGCATCTTTTCGAAGATTTTGCCGAGCACAGGTAAGAGGCCGATCGGTCGATAGGCTTTCGGTACCCGATATGATTCCTTGCCCGGCTTTCGCAGTATAACCACGGTCGCCCACTTCCACTGTGCGGGGAAGTAGGCGGCAGAGAGGCATCTGTTGAGCAAGGCAAGGAACCATCCCGGGTTACAATCCACAGCGTGCTGACAGATGTCGGCCGTGAGGCCATCCGCCCCGGGGGCCTTCTTGGGGTTGAAGGACCTTACGGCTCTCTTCAACTCCTCCATGATGAAAGGAGGGTCATCCGGGCCCGCCGGTGGTTCGGTGTCCAAGGACTCCGCACACCCGCGCACCCGACGATGTCCCTCACTTTCACCACTTTCCTGGTCCTCGGGGTAGAAGGTCTCCGCCAACAGTTCTGCCGAGCTCCGGGCATCGAGGGTCTCACCGCCCCTCGAAAGGGGCAGATCCTCCTCTCTCCCTGTGGCTCTATTAAGCACCCTGTAGATGCCCTCCCAGACCCCCTCCCTATCCTGTTTCCGGCAAAACTCCTTCCAACTCTTCTCTTGCGCTTCTTTCACTGCCTTTTCATACATCTCTCTTTCTTCCAGGTACAATCCAACCACGCGGTCTCTGCGATCAGGTGCTGCGTTTCGGATCCTGCGTCTCCTCGTGGCCACCTGCTTCTTCATCTGCGCGAGCTCATCATTCCACCACGACAAGGTGAATTTCTGTGTGTGTTTTTTGGTCGGCATTGTGTCTCTGCATGTCTGTGTGATTGCTTCAGTGTATCTGTCTATTGCGTCATCTATTTGTTGTGTGCTGTGTATTGTGTCTATGTCTTGTATAGTTAATTGTCTGTCCGACATCAGCTGGGTCAGTTTCTCATGAAACTGAGTCCAGTTTGCCTTGTGTGTGTTAAATATGCGTGTAGTTCGTATTATGTTCGTGCCTGTGGATTTATGTTGTCTGATGCCGAAGGATATGCCGTTATGGTCCGAGCTCGTGAGACTCTCCTCAACCCTCCAGTTGTCCACTCGGTTCAGCAGATCGTCGGAGCACGCTGTCACATCCACGTAGCTAGAGTACCTTTTCCCACCTCTAATGGTATCGAACGTAGGGATGTCCCCGGTGTTGAGTATGTGCATTCCCATTTCTTCCAGTACAGCAGACACATCTCTTCCTCGCGAGTCTTCCATTTCGCCACCCCACCACGGGCTTTTTGCGTTCGCATCGCCTCCCAGGACCATCCTATGGATACCCAGCTCACTCCCTATCCGCCTAAGATGGTCCAGGTAGAGCCCCACTGGTTTATCGGGCTCGAAGTAGAAGGACACTACAATCATCTCCCAGGCTTTGGTTCTGAGAGTGGCCACAACGATGTTGTTACTGCTAAGGCGTGTATGTAGTTCGACATCCAGTGTGTCGTCGAGTACTACAATACACGCCTTTACTGCTCCACCCCCTTCCCCTTCGCTCTGGAAGATCCTCACTCCATTGTATGTCCTCATACTTTTCGCCCCACCAACGTAGGGCTCTTGCAGCAATGCTACGCATGCCTTACGCTTGGTGGCTTCGAGCAGTAGCTCCCGTGTGGCGATTTGGCTCCGCTGGAGATTGGCCTGCAGCATTCGGTACTGGAAGGACTCACCTTGGGCAACCTTAGCAATACGCTACCGCCGATCTGGCCAGAGCATCCCACCTCTTTCTTTCCGTACACTCTCTGTCAAAGGCGCTGTGCTCTGCGCTGCCTTTCTTAGCCTTTATGCAGTTGATGCATTGAGGCACTTCTCCCGCAGCCACTTGTCGCACTCGGTCTTCATGTGAGGACCGGCGCAGTGGCTGCATCGTTCCCTCTCCTCCCTACACATTCGTCTCGTATGCCCGTACCCAAGACAGCGCGAGCACTGCACTAACGGACTTTGATCCATCACTTTCACTCTACTTAGCCCTATATGGGCGTATCCTTCACTCGTGCATCTCTTCCATACCTGTGGACTCACCCTGGCCACTACGTGGTTCTGGAGGTGGTTCCTTGCTTTCATCACGTACGCTACTTCTACCTTTCTCTCTTCCCCTTCAGGTTAGGTTAGGTTAGGTTAGGTTAGGTTAGGTTAGGTTAGTTAGGTTAGGTTAGGTTAGGTTAGGTTAGGTTAGGTTAGGTTAGGTTAGGTTAGGTTAGGTTAGGTTAGGTTAGGTTAGGTTAGGTTAGGTTAGGTTAGGTTAGTTAGGTTAGGTTAGGTTAGGTTAGGTTAGGTTAGGTTAGGTGGTTAGGTTAGGTTAGGTTAGGTTAGGTATGGTTAGGTTAGGTTAGGTTAGGTTAGGTTAGGTTAGGTTAGGTTAGGTTAGGTTAGGTTAGGTTAGGTTAGGTTAGGTTAGGTTAGGTTAGGTTAGGTTAGGTTAGGTTAGGTTAGGTTAGGTTAGGTTAGGTTAGGTTAGGTTAGGTTAGGTTAGGTTAGGTTAGGTTAGGTTAGGTAGGTTAGGTTAGGTTAGGTTAGGTTAGGAGGTTAGGTTAGGTTAGGTTAGGTTAGGTTAGGTTAGGTTAGGTTAGGTTAGGTTAGGTTAGGTTAGGTTAGGTTAGTTAGGTTAGGTTAGGTTAGGTTAGGTTAGGTTAGGTTAGGTTAGGTTAGGTTAGGTTAGGTTAGGTTAGGTTAGGTTAGGTTAGGTTAGGTTAGGTTAGGTTAGGTTAGGTTAGGTTAGGTTAGGTTAGGTTAGTTAGGTTAGGTTAGGTTAGGTTAGGTTAGGTTAGGTTAGGTTAGGTTAGGTTAGGTTAGGTTAGGTTAGGTTAGGTTAGGTTAGGTTAGGTTAGGTTGGTTAGGTTAGGTTAGGTTAGGTTAGGTTAGGTTAGTTAGGTTAGGTTAGGTTAGGTTAGGTTAGGTTAGGTAGGTTAGGTTAGGTTAGGTTAGGTTAGGTTTGGTTAGGTTAGGTTAGGTTAGGTTAGGTTAGGTTAGTTAGGTTAGGTTAGGTTAGGTTAGGTTAGGTTAGGTTAGGTTAGGTTAGGTTAGGTTAGGTTAGGTTAGGTTAGGTTAGTTAGGTTAGGTTAGGTTAGGTTAGGTTAGGTTAGGTTAGGTTAGGTTAGGGTTAGGTTAGGTTAGGTTAGGTTAGGTTAGGTTAGGTTAGGTTAGGTTAGGTTAGGTTAGGTTAGGTTTTGTTGGTTAGGTTAGGGTAGGTTAGGTTAGGTTAGGTTAGGTTAGGTTAGGTTAGGTTAGGTTAGTTAGGTTAGGTTAGGTTAGGTTAGGTTAGGTTAGGTTAGGTTAGGTTAGGT